>NW_027295481.1:0-1245 GCF_016086655.4 Lepeophtheirus salmonis | reverse complement strand
TTATGTTTTTATATTATCTCATGCTTATATTTGCTGTTAATTTACAAAATACAAGGTTAATAGAAAATAGATATGAAAAAAAAGAAAAAAAAACCCTTACTTTATTTTTGTCTATTTATTTGAAATTGGTTTAATAAAAACCCGAAATAAAACCGTTTTAAACCGAAGAATCTGGATTTCCTGAACGATGTGGTGGGTAAAATGAGTTTAAGATATTCTTAAAAGCGGATTAGGAGGGAAGAAAATTGTGATTCGCTGTGATGTGTGTGATACACCTGCAAAGTAATGGTGAAAGTCATAAAACAGTGTACGGGATAAGAAGTCTCTCAGAGAAAATGAAGGTAATCCAGTATCTCCATTTCTAGAATTACCGATGGATATGATAAAAATGTTTCCCATTGACTTCATACATCAAGCTTGTTTAGGAGTCATTTAGAAATTATTGTCGATATGAAGAAGTAGAAGCCGGAAGGTACGACTATCAACTACACAGCTCAAAGAGATGAGTAGAAGAGTGTAAACCAAATTTATTTGCCAGAAAGCCTAGGAGTTTAGAAGAAGTCGACTGTTGGAAGGCCACAGAATCCCGCAAGTTTGCCCTGTACACAGGAAAATAATGCTGAAAGACATTATATCCTAACCTTATAAAAAAATTTCATAGCTTTCAGTGTGGCCCTTAATATACTGGTATTATACAATCTAGCTAAGAAGTATACCAACTACAGTAGACAGTGCATTTTGTTTCACAGACTTCAGAGCTGTATGGAAGGAAATTTATGGTGTAAAATGTACACAGCATGCAACTTTTACCTTATCAAGCCGTTAACTTTGGATGTCTTGATGCTTGTAGCGCCTTGCCATTTGAAAAATACCAGGGAAAACTGAAACCATGATTATTGGATGTTTTAGAGTGTAGCGTAGGGAATATTCATTGAAACTATTACCGGAAACTGAACTCACTAGTCTGGTAATAATGATCAGGGAACCATATGAACAAATCAATATTTTTTTGGTTGTTTTTCATTTTTTGTAATGTATACTTGGTTTAAAAGTATATACTCTGTATATTGATGACCATTCTTTTGTAATTAATGGCTGATTCATTTTATTTAAATAATATTTGTATTTTTATACAAATTACAATGTTGGACTTGAAATTCACAATCATTTCAAGAACTATTTCAATAATGAAATATACACTCTTTTGCCAAAAAATTTTAATAGTTTAAAAATAAATCAATTAAT
>NW_027295480.1:0-447 GCF_016086655.4 Lepeophtheirus salmonis | reverse complement strand
CTTTAATCAATAAGTCAATTTTCTGTGGTTTTTTTTTGTGTGCAATTGCTTCGTTTTTCAATGACTTTTTTTTTACGTTGCCAAGGTGATACTTACATTGGTATCTGAGCCAAATAGCTTCTTCTTATTGATCTGGGAAAGTACAATCGTGATTCTTGATGTCTATGATAATACGAATTAAAAAAGAATCCTCTAACCTGGTCAAGTAGATAAATGAAGCTATATACATTTTTATATGATGATTGAATGTTATAAATTCTTCCGAAATGAGTAACTTGTTATTATGTCAAAGGTATAGAAGTATAGACTCTGAGAGATAGATTTGACAGATAGAATATTGTGACGTAGAAAATTATCTTCATTCAGATAACACAGGTCTTGAGGTGATCGACGACCATAAAAAGATACATTAATGTGACTATGAATATTCTTCATTTACCCAATACA
>NW_027295479.1:0-995 GCF_016086655.4 Lepeophtheirus salmonis | reverse complement strand
ACTTCAGAGATATGAGTGATGGTATTTTTGAAGTAATTAGAACAGAGCATTCCTATTCTATTCAGATCATGAGTGAGGTAAGTAACATGTTACATCATTGCTTTAGGTGTTAGACTGCTTTTATGCAATAAGCTGCACCATCAATAATGAACACTTTCCGTTTCTCGCCACAGAAATCGGAGCCGGAAACGTTGTTAAGTCTTTTGACTGCACTACTTGTAAATACTCTAATGTCTGCCTTCTTTACATCTTCCAAATTTATTAAAAAAGGGCAACCTCTTGTAGTTTTATCTAAGACAAGACAATTATGATTTCCTAAAAGTTATTTCTTTATCTTTAACAACACTACCTTACCTGTGGACTACATTGACTATGTGATGTGGTAGCGAATAGAAATGACTCTGCCAATATTAAGTTCCACGAATTATACAAGAGTTGAATGACTATTAATATGGAGAAGGCCATTGCAGAAAACATGCATATTGAACATATTCGATATAAAATTAATATTAATATATAACAATTACAAAATGAAATATAACTGTTATATTTATTTGATCTTGTTACATGTATAATATTTTATTTAATACAAGTATTTATTATTCATGAGAAAAATAAGTAATACTGGAATTGTCGGTCAAATGAGGCTTAGAATAAATGCATTTAAACTAATTAAAGTACCTATAATGTACGCATTATATCTTATTACAGTCAGGTAGGCTACAAACAATAAAACTAAACAATTTGTATTTTAAATTGGACATCATTTTTATATTGTTTATAATCAAACATCGATGATATCCATAACAATTATACATTTAAACAATTTAAGTTGTCTTCTATTTTTTTTGTGTTTTTCTGTCCCGGTGATGATGGAGCCATACCCCAAAGTTTGAGAACCAATTATTCCATTGAAATCTGAATACTTACTAATTAAATAATTAATGAAGGTTGATTGATTTTAATAATTTCATATTTTGATATATTAAAACTTA
>NW_027295478.1:0-685 GCF_016086655.4 Lepeophtheirus salmonis | reverse complement strand
TACTTTCAGAATGAAAACTTTCTCAAAATATCGGTTTTAAGAAAAATAACTGAGCCATTCTAAATTCCTCAAGGGAAGGAGTGGACACTTACAAAAAGAAGAATATGTTTTTTTCCTCTCTTCACTGATTGGCTTAAAATTGTCAGCTACCATAATATCTATATGAAAGGTCTTGGAGGAGTTTTATTTTCTGTTTTGCAGCCTTAATTTAATTTTTTGTTATAATAAACCAATAATTGCAAAATATTTTTCATAATGATAATGTCTAATGTGTTGTACAGTGTAATGTAAAAATGGACCAACTACGAATAACAAGTATCCAGACTTATCGTCCATGAAAATGTTAACCTTTCCAAAAGACATAAATAGAAGGAAGTTGCATCAAACCTGCATCTAGTCAGAGATGGGAATTCATACATCAAATAACTTAACCACACATTATCAGACAAAGTAATTTGTGGAGAAGACCATGTCACCTCAAATTGCCCAAAATCATTAGGTAGCGATCCGTGCAAATGAATTGAGTTTCTAATTTACTTAAAACTCGGAGTTGGGTGATTATAGAGAAAATATTCTGACGGTTTCAGAAAGCTAACATTTTCAGCATTTATTTATTATAAAAACTTTTTTTTATAAAGTCTGATGAGCTGAATAGGATTGAGGTAGCTTCACTACTGCGTGCTGG
>NW_027295477.1:0-4044 GCF_016086655.4 Lepeophtheirus salmonis | reverse complement strand
TGGGCCGTAACTCAAACACTTGAGGAAGTCAGCTATCGTCAATGCGGATAGTCCGGTGATAAATCTACTTATAGGGATCTGACCTCACTAAAACAAATATATACAATGTATTTTGTTTTCAGCTGTCCATATTTCTGCTTCTTTTCTTCTAATCAGTATTCTGAACATTGATTGGTTGAATTATATTTTTTAAAAGCTGTATACAATTTCCTACAATTATTGAATAATAATTCCATATTTAGGAAGCAATGACTAATAACCAACTGATTTTGGGTCTTTTTTGAGATGTTTCTTATCGGGTGAAAGGTTGCATGATAGTATAAAGGTAACGACGCGCTCCCTAACAAAAAAATTTAAACCGTATTTGGTTTGCAGCTATCAATATTTCACTTCTTTTCCTCCTATATATGTTCTGAACGTTGATTGGGGAATTCGAATTCGTTCTTGTTAAGCTGTGAACAATCCCTAACAATTATTATTTATTAATTGTCCCATAATTAACTACGAACTGATTTTTTTTTTTTTTTTTGGGGGGGGGTTCTTTTCGGAAGAGAGGTTGCGAGATACAGTAAAGGTAAGCCCGTATTAAATCAAGTCTTTAACTACATAATATAGAGTAAGCATTCCGTTAAATGAGAGAAGGATAGTTTTTTTCATTTTCAGTATATTTTGTTTTTGTTTATTTGTATTTATCATTTTGAAAAGTATACAAGTTTATTTATAAAAATAAATTACAATGACTATATCAAAGATTAAATGTTCAAACAAATAAACTTACAAATAATAGTACTACTACATTCTTCTTCCAAAGAAGGAAGGAAGAAGTTAGAAAAAAAAAAATACTGAAGGAGTATATATAACAAAGATAAAAACTTTAATATATAATCCGATCAAAAAAGATTGTATACAGAAGTCTTTTTATTTTTTTGTTAGTTTACGGGTTAGACAGGAGAGAGAGAGGAAACTTACTTTTTTCTTCATTCTGACAGAAAAAAAATATAAATATATTTTTTCACTATCTTCTTCTTTCATGAAGTCAATTTATTTTTATTCTTTTTCTGTGTTCTTTATGGGGAAAAGTTTTCACATAATTTAGAGGAGTATCCCCAAACACTCACCCCTCCTCCCTCCTTGTTTCCTTACAAATTATTATTATTAATTCATGATAACTAATACCTTTACATATAATATATACATAAGTCATAGATATGCTGAGGATGTAAGGCCCAAATGAATTTTTTTAATACAGTATAGCCATGCTAATAAATAGTAAATTAGATACACACTGGAGTGTCCCATCGTTATCTTTTCTGTGGTGTAGCATCTTTTTACGTCCTGTCCGGAGTAGCCAAATATTTCTTTAAATCCATTATAATTTCCGGGTTTTTTGTGAGTTAAGCTGATTTTTTTTATATGTAATAAAACCCAATTTAAAAATAAGGAATAATTACCTTTTTAATATTTTGGATAATCGTAAACTTAATTTATCTCCAAATACATAATCGAGTAGCCAGCTAGTTATGTCAATTTCCCACCTTTTGAACTATTCTCTATTTTAGTAGAAAGCATTTGTGTCTTCAAAACAAGAATAAATGGCCTAAAACATATTCGGTAAATAGTTTTATAATACAAAGTGTTGCATCATTTTTAATTTATCATATTTTTTACTACTATGGCTTTTACTAGTGTTCTGAGAAAGTTGATTTTGCTATGGCAATAGCAAACTAAAAAAATATATTATCTGCATAGTGGTGTTACAGTCTGTAGCTTATTGTTTAAACGAGTTATTTTAAAATGGTGCATGCAGAGAAGAATTTTTCATAGCGCCCTCTACATATACTTCTATTGAATAAATCATTATTCAGGGAGTTGTATTTTTACCGCGAGATGGCGTTACCAGCTGTCACTTTGTTTGTAAATTAATATTAGTAAAATAACACTGATACCATTGTTGAACAATCCTCTATTATTTTCGATGAAGACCTCATAGTGGGAAGAATCAAGTAACTACCACCGGATTTTCAACCCATTTTTTAAAATGTACATAAGTTGAATATGGTTATTTTTTGTTTCTGATCAATAATTTAAAGAAAGGTGTGAGGGATTTGGTATTATATAATTGGTTCTAGGAGACTATGACGAAAACCTTATTGCTCCGCCACTTTACTAAAGGTCATTTGCTTAACGGTGACTTTGACGAAAATACATATTGTGAAATAAATATAACCATATCTTTGATGTTGCAATAGTATGTAATTATCTATTAGACGCCTCAAATGACAAACACATCTTGAACATTATAAGGTCAGAGACAACCTTAGGATAGAGGAGTGTCAATCAGGATTTGACCAGATACATAGGAGTCTAACATATTCGATATAAAGGATTGATTCATTCGCATTGTCCATTAATCCACCATTGATTGATTTATTGATCCTCTTCTTTTAAAATATTCTTTCCTATCTCAATCTGATTTGTTTCAATTAATTATGTAAGACAGTTGTTATGATTTTTTCACAGGTGGTTGAGCCAACTGTTGAAGCATCGTTATAAAAGAAATAAATCAACTATTAATTAATCAACACTTAATCATTAAAATTCGTGGCAAATAATTAAATTATTTATCTTTTAAAATGAGTTTAACATGAATGGGAATCATAATAACATAGTGTTGCAGCATGAATCATCGTCAAATATTTTCCTCAAAGTGTCCGTTCGGCAAGGAGTTTGATTAAGCAAAATAGCATTCGGCAAAATGGCTTTCAGTAATAAGGTTTTTGGCAAAGTATCCACTCTCGGAAGAGATTGATTAATATTTATTTTTCGAACCTTGTTTTTATTTAGTAAAAGTTTAAATTTTGAAAAATTTAACTCCCTATTTTTAATTTTATTTCCATTTTATGATTTTTACCATGTCCTATTTATCCCACACAAAACTTGACAGTTAAAAATATCAAACTGATCCTAATCTTATTTGTAGAGAAAGGCAAATCGTACATAAAAATAGCATTTTAGGATTACTAGAGGAAGAATCGGTTGTTGTTATTACAATTAATAATTGAAAAAAGTTTGTCTACGTGATAAATTTGACAAGACAATTTTAGTCAAGGGAAGGGGGGAATCATCCCCCTTCCCCTGTAATCAAAGGCCTGTACCCAGATATTTCCTTTTATACCACATACCACATTTTTATCTTCATTCTAACAACAATAATGCATATTTTATGATAACGGATCAATAGTTATTTTTTATGCATAAAGACTAAAGTTTACTACGCGACCGGTTCACACCGAAGTTGGTCCGAATGAGTTGTTACAATTATAACAGTCTCAGACCGAAACCCAACATTGATTATAATTTAGATGGAATAAAAGCGTGTGCTTCCTCCCTTAGAACATCCCTCATATTTTTGAGGATTTCTGAATTCCACCACATCGTTGAACATACCTCATATATGTAGATATAGATATGAGTAGGATGTAAATTGAACAATGTTTGTAAATCCATAAATAAGAAAATATTATGTACACGCATAAAATATTGACACCATTTTTAAAAATTATCTAATTTACATAGTTATTCTCTCATCTTTTTCATTAATTTTATTTCCCTATCTTGATGGAAAATCTTCAATCACAAAGTTTAAAAATACGTCTTGTCAAAAAAAAAAAAAAAGAAAAAAAGTGAAGAAAGAAAAAGAAGGAATGAAAAGGCGGAAAAGAAAAAGATCAATCACAATTTTATTTCATTTGATTTTTTCCCCTCATAAAAAGGTTGAATTCATCCCATTTTGGTACATCATAAATTGGATTTGTGATATTATACATATATATATTAGGCCGGTTTGTTTTTTAACTTTTTGCGAATTTCGATACCGGCTTGTATAGAAATATTGTAGTCATGAGGTTAGAAAGTTATCTAAAAAATGAACAGATTCATGGTCAATGTTAAATTTTTCTCCCAACGTAAGATAATAATAGAACAATAATCTCGCTCCCGCCTTCTCCTTCTCTTTTTTTTCCTTACGAAAATGTTAACTCTAGT
>NW_027295476.1:0-682 GCF_016086655.4 Lepeophtheirus salmonis | reverse complement strand
TAGCGGACATCTATTAATAAAGCTATGTTCTTGTTTTAACTATGGTATGTATTTTAAAAATTTCTCAAATTCGATGTACATAAATCAATTAAGTAGACAGTAAGGTTTATTGTGATGAAATTTCCTCGCATTCAATTCCCAGCAAACCCAATACTTAGTCCCAAATAGAGCAAAAAACACCTGTTGAGGATGTTAAAGCTTCTTCTCTCCAAGGGAAGTATCTTATAAAAGATGGAACAAGTCAGACTCTGAAAGTGTATCTAGGGCTGTGGGTTGTAATTTTCCTATTAATGATGCAAAAAAAACCTTCAGAACAATACAATCTAATACAGTTGAAAGAATAAGCACCATTTAAAAATAAAAATTGTTTTCTGAATCGATCTTGAGATCGAATATAGCATAAATTAAAAAAAATATGTGATATATACAGGGAGCCGGGATCAAATTGTCGTCAAAATATTTTTCTACAAAAAACAACACAAAATATACATTTTTTAATTTTTTATTGAAAATCAAAACTATGACGAGCATATAGGTATAGAGTAGCCATTTCTTCGATATAATCACTGTTGGCATCAATAACGGCCTCTGAACCGGCCGCAGGCTATCCTGACCATCTCATTGTCCATGTTGCCGAATACCTCCTTGATGGAGTCCATCAGGCTGGCCTTGATGCTATGGG
>NW_027295475.1:0-2445 GCF_016086655.4 Lepeophtheirus salmonis | reverse complement strand
AACATTGATTAGGATAAGAAAAGCAGAAATATTGACTGCTAACAACGAAATACGCTGTTATTTTTGTTTTAGCGAGGTAACGCAGTGCTTTATTTTGAGTTTGTGTACATGCGTACGTCAATTACATAAGCTCCATAGGATAATAATATGTAAATAATTTGTGTTTAAGTAATGGCGAGTATCGTTGTAAAAAAAAGTATTATAATTCAAGGGAATAGCGTAAAATTAGATCTAAATACATAATATACCATTAACAATTAAATCCTCTATAAAAAGAGAAAGAATAGGAAAAAGGTATGATGAGTTACATATTAATATCCAGTTAATTCAGGAACACATATATATATAAACATGAAATTTAATCCAAGTCTTCTTATTTTGGTATGTGATCTTGTTATAGTTTATCAGTCAGTATTGTAATTAATATGTTATTTAGTGCTAGAGATAAATATTTGTTTTTATTTTATTTTGGGTGGGCATAAGACTATTTGTGCTCATGGTTTAGCAAAAGAAATGTTTCTTCTAACTTTATAAATGAAAGAAAAGGAAAAACGTGGTTTTGGGTAGTTTGGATGGTGTATTAAGGAGGCTATTCATTGATAGAAACAATCTTCCTGGAACTTATAATGATCGAGGTCAAAAATGTATTAAAAAGATAATACATGTTACTGAAACTGTCTATGACCATGGAATGGAATGCATGCATGCATTAAAAAAAAAATGTCACACAACTCACTTCACCGACTACGTATCTGCTCCTGAAAAAATGTGAAACGACTTTCAAGAAAAATTGTCACATTACATTCAAACAAGTCGTAAGTCTAAGCTCCTTTCAAACTCTATTAATTTTTGCAAACTTCATTTCTCTAGCCTCATAATCAAAAAGTCAAGAAATGTCGTACACCCATTATACAGAAATGTCAGGAAGACAATATTTGTTCTACTCATTACGAAACACTCTGCGAAACCTTATACAAGAACTATGAGACTCGAACAAGAAGAACCTGTTTGCAAAAAGATAGAAGAGGAACTCCGATGCAAATGTCACTCACCAACTCTTACATTCATGATAAGAAGGGGGAGGGGTATCAGTCCCTTCCTCTAAGGGAGGAATGCGAGATGTGGCCCGTCAAAAAAGTGTAAAATTGAGAAAAAGAAAGTCACCAAAGTTCATCCAAAAACAGAATGCAAAAATGTAGGCAGAAATATTTGTATTTCAAGCAATTGTACTCTTATATCCGTTCCTGGCCCGGAAGTTTGTCACGATGAAACACAAACTCAAGTACAAAGTATTCCTCAAGAAGAATGTGACCTTGAACCGCAAGAAAATTGTCGTGTAGAGACTTCCCTTGTTCCAAAGTAAGTTTGCAAGGATACTCATGATCCACTCTGGTTTTACATATTATGCATATTTTAATCTTTATTTCAGACTTACGCCCACGAAGAAATGTGTGAATGTCCCCAAGGAAATTTGTGTCAATACAAAGAAAAATCCAAGAGAAATAAAAAACCTATAGTTAAACATTGGTGCTATGATCCATATGAAGTTAAAAAGCTCATTTGTAGTCATAATATTTTATTTATTTAGTTACCATCTCCATAAGATGAGTTTATCTTTATTGTTATTGAAGAAATCTGTATACTGTATAATAGAACGATAGAGAATATATAGAACAACAAAGTTTTTCTTAAGGAGGCTGTTATGGCAAAAGTTCAGATCAGCTGTTGTTCGGAGATCTATGGTATCTTTATGTATATAGATTTATTTTTCTTTTGTGCTTTTGTGTGGGTGATACCCTGCATTGTCCGGTTTTATTAGGGATCTACGAACCGACAAAATTTACTTTAAAATATAGAAGATAACTCCTCAACAATTCCTTAGTGTTGTTTCTACTTTTCATGAGCACAATCACACGCAGTTACTTAATACTTAGATGTTCTCTTTTCAAGAATGAAATAATAATATCCCCATGCAACCGCATTTTGGCCTTCAGGCTGAAACCTATAATAATTATTGTTATTTAAGTCCTAGAACATGATAAGGACCATTGAAACTTTCAACCTTTAAAGGCTTGGCCTTTAAATCCTTCTTTTATATCAAGTTTCTACTATATAACATAAGTTGTTCTTGGTTAAAGGCACATTTTTCCTCAAGATATAAAATTATAAGGCACAAATATGATCCGAAATCATAAAGCTAAATTTATTTCTACAATATTTCATTTTAATGTCTCAGAATATAATGAAGTTTCAAGCGTAGAAAATATTCTTTGCGTTGAAACCCGAAAAACTAAAAAAAATTCTGCTGATTCTATTTTCAAACGGAGCAATAGATTGTTGCAGAGGTATGCTGAGCCACGGAATTCTAATTCCGTTGGTCAGCTCATCAAATGATTTATCAATTTCGATAGATGGAGGTCTTCGATTGTAAGTGCCCAAAAGAAG
>NW_027295474.1:0-3158 GCF_016086655.4 Lepeophtheirus salmonis | reverse complement strand
CTTGAATGTTCATTCAAATAGAAGTTATATACTTCAGATAGGTTATAATGTTAAAAAATCAAAATTGAGATATCTTTATAAGTATGTTCGAAATTACCCATCGGCCATCAAGTATGATTTATGAATAAATAAAGAAAACAGAGGAACCAGATAGTTGGAAGTTTTATTTGCAGGCGCGCTTGGGCAAAACACAATTCCAACAACTCTTTTTTTTGATAGATAGGTCTTTTACATAGATTTTCACAAGAGAGATTTCTCTTGTGAAATCTATGTAAAAGACGCTGTTACCTTTTAAACCGAGTGCGACAATGAAATCCGAATACTAGCTTGTTGTCAAATTGAGAGGTGTCCATAAGTTTTTCTTAGAGAGCGGCATAAATAAAGTTAGATATGTTGAATATTTGAATATACTTGCGTGAAGATCTTTTGTTTCTTGATCCAGCTTAAATAAGTCTGAGGCTCATTTTCTCCCGTGGGTTCGGATACACTTCTGATGAAAATGGGGTCCTGTAACAAGACGACACTCCTCCCCGCAATACCATAGCTACTTCTAGATGGTTGAGAAATAAGATCAATTTCTGCAAAAACAACAACTTTTATCAAAACCCTGGAGTTGATCTAAGCGCATGTGAGATTTCATTTATTTTACATATTGGTATTATACAACTCCAAAATATACTCCTTTATTTTAATATCACGCGCACGCTCGATGGTGTTGTTATTTCTTCGATCACGTACCTAACACTGAAAAATGACTTTATGGAATGCATGCAATCAAACATACAAACAGACACATATTTTGCTTTGATTATATAGGTAGATTGTTTATTTCAACTACTGATGTTATTGAATTAATTAGTGATGGTATGATTCTTTATTATTTTTATATAGTTATTTTTGAATGAAATTTTTTCAATGGGGATACAATATGATACACGTTCTTTCTAAAAAATCCTGCCCGAGTGAGCGGACTCGAACAAAATCAGAAGTTTAATAGCAAATACCTCCAGCAATGGAATTATTGTTTAAATAGCAGGAGAACCCAGCAGTGCTCGGAGTTATTAGGCGTCGATGAGCAGACAGAAGTATAGAATCCTCTTTTCTTTCTTTTTGAAAATAACGCAGTGAGCTTTAGCTACACACGATCGTGTTGCTACATTGTTATTTTGTAGATCAAGTCGTCAGGCAGTTCACATTAAGTGCATGCCTGAAAATGAGTCCGATAGAGAAAACCAGGCTGTATTACTAATTAATAATAGTTGGGAATTGTTCAAAGCTTGTCAAAACCTAATTTATATTCAAGTAACCAACGTTGCAGAGTTGTTCTGGTTGGTCTGAGAGTAGAAATGAAGACGACATCTGAGTAATCCTAGCAAATCTTCTTGTTTTTATAAATTTATCATTCTTCCCTTGTTATCAACTGATCTTAGCGGATCTAATGAAACGTCATGAACATTATTATTTATCTCCTCCAAAACATTCTTCAAATGATCAGGGTACCATGCTGATTTTCAGTTTCTTTTTTAACATGACCTTTCTACACTGGATTTTCATCATTATCGATAATATACATTTTTACAATTTTTCATGCATCTATCATTAACAAGGGGTTATGTAAAGATTTAGAAAGTCTCCGAAATTTAATTGGTAGGATGTTGACTAAGTTATGCCAAGGAGTTTTTAAGAGTAGCATTGCACTTTAACTTAGGGAGCTATGCAGGAAAGGAATACAACAAGATATGTCATATAAATATATCCTTTACAGTAGGTAGACATATTGTAGGAGGTTGGAAATTCATTAGCCTATGAAGTGTCTAATAGTGTTGAGGTTCGGTCTGAAAATCGTAGACCGGTCTGAGACCGTTTGATTTAAAATGGACTGAACTTACTCGTTTATATAAAGATCGATCTGGATCGGCATCAAAGACAAGGAGAGTTTGGTATCATTTAAAATTCGATATATAGACAGATTCCATAAAATGAGTCATCATGACGACAGTTGTGTTGCAAAATTATAAACATCAACCTACAATTACACGGAGCGTCCGCATATATATATTTTTTAAAAACAAATCCAAAAATTAAAATTGAAATTTTTCAAAAATCCATAGTAATTTAAAAAAATTGATTTTTTTTGGAAAAAAACATGAAAAAAAAATAAATTCCAATACTCGATTTTTTGGAAAAAATCTACAGATGTTTACAATAAATTAAATTATTTGAAAAAAAATTTGAAACTTAAATCTTTTTTGAAATTTTTTTAAAAATCCATAACTATTAACCAAATTTTAAATTTTTGAACAAAAAATCCACACCTGTTCATAAAAATTTAATTTATGCTAAAAATTTCAAAATTAAATTCCAAATATTAAATTTTTGGAAAAAATCAAAAATCTATAGTTATTTACAGAAAATGAAATGTTTTGGGAAAAACCCGTTCTATAGATTGAGATCGTTAAAATAGGTTCACGATTTGAAACAATTAAATTTGGCTCTACGGTTTAAGATCGCAGACGACTGGATCGATACATTGTATTGGACACAAAGCTGTAAACAAATTGGTCCGGAAAAAATAACTTAAGACCAAAATGGGCGGAAAATTCGGTCTCGACCGAGTCTCAACACTAGTAAATACCTCCCTGTTCTAGCAATGGGGTAAATTCTTAAACAAATTATGTATTCTTTTCTCTATACTGTGAGCAAAATAACATAAAAACACCCTGTCATTCAGCAATTTTATTGTTAAATACATATCTTTTAAGCTTTTAGAAATATATTTTTGCCAGAATTTTTTTTCTTTTCATTTTTGAACTCTTAAACTCTTCAGATTTTAGCATTCAGTGACTTCAAATACGAATTTTATTTTTACTACTTTTCATTTCATTTAGTAAAAATATTCCGTAAAACACACTCTCTAAGTAAAATATTGGCTAAAATGTCCTATAATTTTTTCCAGTGTTCCTCAATTGATCATTTGGTATATTTTCCTCTTCTAAAACGACCGCGGCACGTACCTACGTAGATTGAGTTCAAGAGGCATGAGAAAATTAAAAAAATACATTATCCGCTAGGGGTATGACTCGCTGTTGCTTGGGCTAATATCAGGCTGGATTGCTAAAGGCCACTAGTATCTTACTGTGTTAAAATATACATGCAAT
>NW_027295473.1:0-919 GCF_016086655.4 Lepeophtheirus salmonis | reverse complement strand
ATCTAGTATAGATGTGAATACTATGTTTTTGATTATTTTGGTAAACTACCTCTTTTCTCTCATCTGTTTTCTTTTTTTTTCTTTTTATAATTGGTAAATTACAAAATTTGAGTATGATCGATAAATATATATACACTTACATATTTAAATATATATTAGCAGCTATCTCTCTATATCAGCTACTCACTATCAAAAAATCATTATAAATATTTTATTGGGACGTACAAAAGTACTCAATATATTATTAATGGACTGCGATTAAATTCGCCCTCCTCTGAATACTCCAAAGCCAAATTCACAACTTCTTTCACACAATAAGACCTTCCATCTACTTTCGTGACCCTTTGATGTCCTAATTAACTGAATAACTCGAAAAGGCCAAGATCCTTCTTCTCTTTATTTGTCAATATATTTTTCGATTCGCTTTGCGTCCCTCGAAAAAGTCGAAATCCTCCTCCTTCAATTAATTTTTGCTTCGCTTCTTATCCCTACTCTTGACGTACCAAAGTTATTTCTTTATTACAAAAAGGTTGCGATAATTGAATTTCAGTTATCATCTGTCACTATCACCAATTTCGAGATAAAAATAGAAAGGTTGACGTGCGGGCAAACTTATACAGGATACCCGATATTTTGACTTTTTGAATGTCTTATAATATTGAAGTATTATTATTTTTAATATTATAAGAATGCAAAAACTAATGAGTTAAAATGAGTAATAAGAAAGAGTTTGAACTGAATATTTTTAATTGAGGGATTTATGTAAAAAGTGCCTGCTTATTCTATACAGTCAATTTCATTCTTAGAATTAACCAAATTCTTAGAGTACAATTGTTAGAAAATCATAGTAGAAAAAGACAAGCAAATACCGTTGTTGAAGAAATAAAAGATTGAAATTTGAGTAGCAAGGTTGTTTAAG
>NW_027295472.1:0-260 GCF_016086655.4 Lepeophtheirus salmonis | reverse complement strand
TTTTCCTTCGCGGGTGATCGCAGCTAATTTAATGGAACGTTATGGCATTCCTTGACACTTTTGTCTGGAACTTCTCTAATCTGCCCTGTATGGGAGAGGCTAAACAATAGTAATTCCCCCGGTGGAGGAGACAGAGATTTTCTGGTGTGATGATCAAGGGTTGTTAAACAGGGACACGACAACAGCTGGGGAATTGTGCACGATTTCCTTATTCGCATGTAACAGTAAAATTGGTCAATGTGAACAATGTTATGATACTT
>NW_027295471.1:0-9649 GCF_016086655.4 Lepeophtheirus salmonis | reverse complement strand
AAGAAATTATCAAAGACGACATGACTACATTGATTACCTTATCGTCAAAGATGAATTTGTTTTTTGTAAAGAGGGCCAAAAAAAATCGATGAATAAAATTTCAAACGCTATGAAGATTGTGCTAAATGTGACCAAAAAGAACTATAAAATATGTATTGATAATAAAAGAGGGAGGTGGAGTATGATCAGAATATGGGCTGGCAAATAATCAAGAAGATTACATAGTAAAAATTACAGTTATGGCTCATTTAAAATCATAAAGGTTACACTTCATGTAGGAAAAATTGCTGTATTAAATATTTATGGTCCAAATGAAGATAAAGTGAAATTCTACAACATCTTGGGAACGTAAAAATAACAATTTTTTGATAAGAAACAATCCAGGAAGATTTAACCTAAAATCTAGGAGTTTTTTGGAGATTCTGATGGAGGACTTGGGAATGCTTGATGCAATTAAGTACCGGCATAAGGGCAGCTTTGTTGACACGGGTTCAAATAAAGAACGAAAAAAAAGTGGTATAAACCATATAATAAATATTAGGGAGTTGACCAAAAAATGAAAAACATCAAAATTGCGAATAACAGACGTTTGAACAAAAAAAACACTCACGTGGAAGACAAAAATGGAGATGGGTTCTTCCAAAAAAGATATTGAAAAATACAAAATTCATAAAGAGGACTTCCCTAGAATTGGATAAGGCTATAGATAGACTAAAAAATAATCCAAATAATGGAAACAAATATATCAAGTCCTTGTTCAATTGAGTTAAAAGAGTTCCAGTAGAAGAAATAGAATGTGAAAGAAGAAGAAGAGAAGGCAAGATTAGAAAATAAGAAACTCAGCTACAATTAACGGAATCATATACTCAACAAATTAAATTGACACAAAAACCATGTTTGAATATTGGAGACTCTATTTAAAAAAAATTATGCATCCCCTGGTACAGATTACTGAAGACTCATATTTTGTGGAAAAGAAAGTAACAGCACCTTAAAAATATTTTTAAAAATTATACAAATAATTTCCCGGAAAAAATTAATATAGAAAGAAAATAGTACAAGAGTGGAGTGGTTTTTTTTCCGAGAAATATTTCAAGAAGTAAGGCAAAATATGACACTGGGTCTTAGTGGGATTACGAAACATATTTTTTGAACTGTTCTGTGACCAAACGGCACACTCGGCCTGCCTGATAGCAGAGTAAATCAGGAAAACAGGAAGTATATCCTCTATCTTAAATCATGGAATTATTACACTGATACCAAAACCTGATAGCTCCACTTCTGATCCAACAAGCTTGCGTCCAATAACCCTACTTAAAGTTCTGTACAAAATAATATCTGGTGCAATTACTCAAAAGATAATGCCTACTCTAACCAACATCATTCCTATGAAACAAATTACATTCTTTCTCAGATGGTATATATGATATAAAGTTAAATACAGCAGAAATTATTATAAATGCCATGATGAATAAAGATGCTTTTTGTGCAAAAATCCCAATAGATTTTCATAAAGCCTAAATAACCTGTTCTGAAAAAAATTGAAGCACATTTTGAGGGTGACATTTTAACACGGTTGGAGGTTGCATTGAAAAGCAGTCTCTTACTTGTGAATTGATGAAGTTGTCTCTAAAGTAATTAAGTGCTAAAAAGGTACTCGTCCATGGGACCCTTTATCTTTTTATTTATTTAACTTATATAAATTATAATAAAACGCTCTGGACAATTATTTGAATCAGAAGAGAGTTTGACTCCTAGTTATGAATTGGAAAAATGCTCAAAAGATGCAGAAGTTTCTTAGAAATCATGGCTCAAAGATCCAAGGAAAAAAAATTCTGTGGGTATCTGGAAAGTCTCATGTACAAGCGAAAGACTGGAGTAGAAATATATATAGTAGTTGAGGACTTTGTTGGAGAATACACTAGCATGAAGATAATCTGTTGTAGTTAAAAGATTAGAATTGAATACTTTATGGGGCAGGCTTCTTCAAAGAATAGAAACTGTAAAACAAGAGAAGAAAAGTTTGAATACCCTCTTAAATAAACAAGGTAGAATCACTGAAGCCCGAAATCAAATTGCTGCAACCCTGAAAAATTACTACGAAACCTTTTATAAATGTATGGATTGTAATGAAGATAATCTGTACCTGAAATATAAGTACAATACAAGATATTTTGTTGAAAATATAACTTGTACAGAAAGTAGTGATTTAATTCTGAATGGGGAAGACAAAAAATTGATGGATACCAAAATTAGCACTGAGCATATATTTTTTATGTGAAAATGTTTTTGAAATTTGGAATTTCAGGATTTCTTATCAAGTTTAACATAACCTTAAGAGAATTGATGGCTCAAACTGAATCAAATATGTACGTATATAAATTTAATAAAATAGTAACCTCGTATATTATATTAAAATACTCCATTGAATAATTGTCTTTTCAACTAATTTTACCTTCTGAAATATTGACAATATCAACAAATTATACTAAAGTAACCAAAAACGATATTATGATTCTCCATTCCTTATTTCACATTGTAACCATAAAAAGATATTCAAATGGTTAAAAAAGATAAAATACACTTGGTTCAAACTAGTGTGATGCTTGATGTCTATGATAACACAAATGAAATGAGAATCATCTATCCTGGCCAAGTAGGTAAGTGAAACTAAATGAGTTTGTGTATGAAAATTGAATATAATAATCTTTTCAGAAATGACTAATTATATTATGTCAAAGGTGTAGTAGTTTAAATTTAAACACTAGCTTATTTATTTAATGGATAAAATATTGTAACGTAGAAAATTATTTCATATAGATAATGTTTGCTTTTAAACAGGGTTTGAGCTGATCGACAACCATAAAAAGATATATTGATCTGACTAAGGATATTCTTCATTGATCCAATACATAGCTTAAACTTAATTTCGTCATCTCTAATGATCTCACAATTTCGTTACAACGAGAATTAATCAAGTAACACAAGTTTCTAAAATCGTCTTTTACTTTTTCCAATGATAGAAGATACTCATTAATAATAAGATATCGGAAGCGATACTTGAAGTGTCTAGAATTATAATATGGAATTAGCCTTATAAATGGAATCAGTGTGGTAAATATGAATTATTTGTTTGTTCTTTGCATTAAGGACACTAAAAGACTCAAATCAATAAAAAAGTTTTCTTAGGTTAATTAAATAAAGGAGTTGAGTTTACTTTGGAGAAATATATTAATTAAATAGATGAAGCATGATTATTTAACTGTTTTTTCCATTTATGAAAATTATCATTTCTTAAATGAATATACGAGGATGTCATCTGGAGCAATTGATGTATTTTTGATGCGATGGAAAATAATTCATGATGTTCGAAGTCACTGTGACAGACTGCTGTTACAGGAATAAGCACAATGAAACTTATATTAAAGGAGGTGATATCTTCATCTAAAGGGGTTGAGATTAAAACAAACGTGTATATATAATATAGAAACGTTATTCATAGGAAATATTGGTAAGATATTATTTGCTGAGGTTAAACCGCTAATGGGTATAACCTGTGCGTGGAAAACTGCCCTAGAGAAAATTAACAAGGAGGAAAATAACCCATTTTTCTTATATTTATGACAAATATCCAAAGATATTTCTTTGTTCCATCCCCCACAAAAATACATTCAATTGTGAGTATTATTATTGCAATATAGGAGGAGGAGGGAGAATAAAAAGCTTAGGGACCATTAATATATGGTTGAACAACACCCCCAGATTGAAAATATTTCTAGGAACGTGCGAGATTTTTAAAAACCACCGCCAAGTCATCCAAGGAACTTCTAACACAACAGACTTGTTTAAAGCCCTCGGATTGGCCGGGGTCCCAGAGGTAGTGTAGGATAGTTAAAAATCACCGTTAAAGTATCACATACATCCAAGGAATCCTTCTAATATCTTTAAAAAATATTTTATGTAATTTATTGTATTATTTTATGTAAGGATTTATAAGATATAGGTATTTGTTGAAACAAAATTATAATCATTAAAATTTTATTCAATTTATTTACTGGAGTAGATCAATTATTTCCAATAGATATCAGATAAATACTTTAACATTTCCGAAAAAAAAAAAGTAATTTAAAATTAACGGACCCCATTACAAAATTAACAGGAAAACATTTATTGATATGACTAATGATATATAAATAATATTATATGATGCAGGATATCCATAAGACGAAAGAGTTAATGGCGAAACAAGAGAGAGAAAATGTAGTTTCAACTATAAAACGAAGGGTTTAAACTATTATTATGTATCAGAGCGATTCTTAGGATGAATTCGCAGGTTTTTAAAGGATCCAGGGGTACCCTCCATACCCAGTACACCCCGAAGTCTTGGAACTATTATTTGTTATTAAAGGGTTTCCTTGGATGTATTGGATGAAATACATAGATTAAACTTAAATCTATCGTCACTGATGATTTGACAATTTCATTACAACGAGAATGAATCAAGTAACAGATATCTATCGTAACACAAGAGTCTAAAATCGTCTTTTACTTTTTCCAATGATAGAAAAGACTCACAAATAATAAGGAAATCGGAAGCGGTACTTGAAGTGTCTAGAGTCATAATAAGAATTTAGGCTTAAAAATAGAATTAGTGGTAAACATGAATGATTTATTTGTTATATGGATCAAGGACACTAAAGGACTCAAATCAATGAAAGAGTTTTCTTAGATTAATTAGGTAACAAAGTGAAGTTGACATTGGAGAAAACATATTCATTAAATAAAATGAAGAAGCCGTGGATAATAACTCTGTTTCTTCTATTCCTCATTCCGTTTCTGATTATTTAACTGGGTTTTTTTCCATTTATTAAAGTTATCATTTCTTAAATGAGTATACGATGATTTCATAGAAGATCTGGAGCAATTGATGTATTTTTGAGGCAATGGGGAATGATTCATGAGGTTCGAAGTCACTGTCACAGACTGATGTTACAGGAATCTGCACAATGAATTATACTTCTATTGAAGGAGGTGATAACTTCTTCTAAAGGGATGAGATTAAGACAAACGTGTAGATATAATATCCAAACGTTATTCATAGGAAATATTGGTAAGATATTATTTGCTGAGGTTAAACCGTTCATGGGTATAATCCGTGCACAGAAAACTGCCCTGGAGAAAATTAACATGGAGGAAAATTGCCCGAGAGAAAATTACCCATTTTTCTTATATTTATGACAAATATCCAAAGATATTTGTTTGTTCCATCCCCCAAGGAAATACCTTCAATTGTGAGTAGTTTTATTGCAATATAGGAGGAGGAGGGGGGAATAAAAAGCTTAGGGACCATTAAAATATGGTTGAACAACACCCCTGGATTGGGAAATGTTTCAGGGATAGTGTGGGATTTTAAAAACCACCGCCAATTCATCCAATACATCCAAGGAACCTCTAACACCACAAACTAGTTCAAAGCCCTCGGATTGGTCGAGGTCCCAGGGGGTAGTGTAGGATAGTTAAAAATCACCGTTAAAGCATCACATACATCCAAGGAAGCCTTCTAATATCTTTAAAAAATATTTTAAGTAATTTATTGTATTATTTTATGTAAGAATTTTTAAATTTATAGATATTTATTTAAACAAAATTATAATCATTAAAATTTATTAACGGACCCCATTACAAAATTAACAGGAAAACATTTATTGATATGACTAATGATATATAAATAATATTATATGATGCAGGATATCCATAAGACGAAAGAGTTAATGGCGAAACAAGAGAGAGAAAATGTAGTTTCAACTATAAAACGAAGGGTTTAAACTATTATTATGTATCAGAGCGATTCTTAGGATGAATTCGCAGGTTTTTAAAGGATCCAGGGGTACCCTCCATACCCAGTACACCCCGAAGTCTTGGAACTATTATTTGTTATTAAAGGGTTTCCTTGGATGTATTGGATGAATTGGCGTTGGTATTTAAGTACCTCGTGCAACCCAAGGACTCAGAACTATTTTTTGGTATTAAAAAGAACTCTTGGATGAATTGGCGATGGTTTGTAGCAATCCCAGACAACCTCTGGGCCAATCCAAGGGCGAACGATATTCAACCATATTTTAAGAGACCCTTTACTATGAACTCCCCCTCTCCTTTCCAATTTTGTTGATCCATTTCTTAGAAGATTGGATGAATTTAACAAATTGCTAGGAAATTATAAAGCAATAATATTACGTAGCCTTTAAGGGACTCCCTTTGTGAATGGAAGCAACACATATATTAAGATATTTGTCATAAATAGTATTATGCCAATTTAATGTATGTTATTATTCATCATGAAGTTTGAACAATATACGAGTAATTATATGTCATGGGGATACAACCAGTCCAGCCCCAATGCAGATGGTTTTGCCTTTAATGAAGACAACTCCGACTCAGTCAACCACAGTCATTCATCAGCTGGCCTGTTAGTGCCCTTGACTTCTGTTATTTGGATGGACTAATTTGGGAAGAAAAAAAAAACTAAAAAGAGACCATCTTATACTCAATACCCACCCCCGTTGAAGCTACTGACAGACAATTGAGCAGAAGATCCAGCAACTCCTTCTTGTTGTCCATCCGTTGAATGTTATATTCCCCTGTATCAAGCACTTTACATTCCTGTTGTGTTGATGGTTCTTTTTGTCTTATTTTAGATTTCTTTTTTGCAATGAATTTGGTTTACTTCCCTCTCTCTTAATGCCCACTTTGTCACTTCAATAAATTTTGAAGTATTAGAACATTGTTCCAATTGCCCATTTTTACTGTTACAAGAGAGGAAGGAAACCGTGCACGTTCACCAGCTGTTCTTGTGTCCCTATTTTTCAACCCCTGGTAATCACACCAGAAAACCTCTGTCTCCTCCACTAGGGGGCTATGCTATTGTTTAACCTCTCCCATACAGCGATGATTAGAGAGTACATCACTCAAAGGAGCTTGGCTTGCAGAAACTAGCTGCCTGTTTATGGATTCCTTACTTATCATCAGTAACTTGCGGACAAATATATCAAGGAACGCTTCACTCTCGAGGTCTTCAAATCTCGAGCTAGAACCCCAATAATTGTAGTTTACATTAGGATACAAATATCTAACTGCTTAATTGGCCTATCAAAAGTCTGGGATACTATCTCACCTTCAAGGTCATTAAAGCAAACACTTTTTGCTTTGCAATAACCAAAAACCCTCCCTTTCTTTTTGATAATGGCTGGGTTTATGTCAAGGGAGGCTGAAAAGGTGGTTTTGGGGACTGAGAGACTCCCTTCTGTTAGAATAGTAAATACACTTTAAAACAACAATAAGGTAAAACTAAACAGCGAAGTAGATTCGGAATTCCGAATTTATTCTCAAGTGTCCAATGCCGAGTTGCTATGTGATGACATCTCCTCTAGGATTAGACTATTTTAAAATGGACGTTATTATCAGCAAGGTACAGCAAACAATATATTCTGCCACTCAAATAGGTCCAAGATTCCCCCAGCTTATACATAATCTTGTATCAAAAGTTGGACCTCTTGGAGCTGTTTGATGCAAACAGAGTAGAACAAAAATTTATGATTTGTTTGCCTGAAAAAAGATGGTATCTATTATTATTTCCATAGAAATATAAGATTAAATATTGCATTGATCGCAAAGAATTTCCTAATGCCATTTTTGAAGATGGTTATATGGATGATGAATTTTAACCAGTGAAAGATTATTTTATCAATATGATAAATGGCATTTATATCCTTCAGATTCTATTAATTTTATTTGTATTGAATCCTGGAATCCATATGAAACACTTACACAAAACACAGACGCCAAATTTTTAATTGTACTGATGAAAAGGATATATTTGTATCTAAGATTGAAATTATTTATCACGAAAACAGTGAGTTTTAAAAAAATATTTAATTTTATTATAAGTGTGCTTATGAAAAACGGTGAGTAACAATAAAGATTTTTGAGTAGTTATTTCTTTATTTTGAAGGCAAAGTTTGTCACTTCGACGCCGCCTAATAACTCCAGACAATGTCGGGTGTTAGTGCTATTTTTTTGGATGGTCAATTCACATGTATAAAATAAACATAATGATCCAAAAATGGATTACTCATACTTGTAGTATGATATGTAAAAACTACCAAGGGCAAAACAGTTTTGTTGCTTTGGCTAAACAGTTAAAGAATCAGCATATTTTTGCAGTTATAAATATATTTTGTACATAATCTAAGTGGAGAGTAAATTGATTTATTTGGACAATAAGCACTTAGGAGGATTTTGAAAGTGAATTGAAGGTCTCATTATGTAGACTTTTAAATTAAATTAAATTTTTTTTTTTCCAAAACATTTGAAAAATAAATATCAAATATTCATTTTTTTTGAAAAAAATAACAAATATTAGTTTTTTTGGGAAAAAAAAACTTCAAAAATCACCAACTATGCATAAAAAAATTTTAAAAATCCATGGCTATTCTCAAAAATTAATCTTTGAATAAAATATATTTAAAACAATATTTTTGGCTCGTCAACACAAATGCATGCTATTATTATTTTTGTCCAAATTGTTGGTCAAAAATGAATCATGTAGTGCCTGTTTTATTATAAAAACATTGAAGAATGAATGGAAGTAAATTAACAAATGAACGGCTGCAAATAAATTGTTCCGAAATGAACAGATAAATATAGAAATATTTGGCTTTAAAAAATATAAACAGATTTTTCAGGTTATTTTTTTTTACAATATTAAATGTCACATATTCAATGATAATATATCCCCAAAGCCTAAATTGATTACAAGTTTTATGTCAATTCGCCATTCATTTTTCATTTTTTAATTTACACACAGAAACATATTTATTTCAGCTTATAAAAACCTTTGTAAGCAATTTAAAATAGTATGTACGTATATCAATTCAAACAGTTTAATCAGTGAATGTTTTATCAAAAACTTAGTCAGCAAATCTAAAATACTTTAGAATACTTTTTATTATGCACAGTATCTTTATTGGAGCAGATGAGAAGAATACTCAGAGAAGTTAGTAAATAAAGCTCACTTAGTTATTTATCTATTCATTTTAATCATCAAATAATACTTATATTTACATATTTATTGTGCAAATGTTTAAAAATGTACTATTTTTTATAAATCTATAAAATCTAAATATCATAATGATAAAACATTCACTGATTAACCAGTTTGAATTGATATACGTACATACTATTTTAAATTGCTTATAAATGTTTTATAATCTGAAATAAATATGTTTCTGTGTCTAAATTAAAAAAAAAAAAAATGAATGGCGAATTGACAAAAAACTTGTAATCAATCTGGCTTTGGGGATATATTATTATCATTGAATATGTGACATTTAATATTGTAAAAAAAAATAAACTGAAAAATCTGTTTATATTTTTTAAAAGCCAAATATTTTTATATTTATCTGTTGATTTTGGAACAATTTGTTTGCAGCCGTTCATTTGTTAATTTACTTCCATTCATTCTTCAATGTTTTTATAATAAAACAGTCACTATATGATTCATTTTTGACCAACTTGAGATACTTGAAAAAAGTTTTTAAGTAAAACAAATGATATCACTTAATCCTCCTTTAGTGAACATAATTTTTATTAC
>NW_027295470.1:0-461 GCF_016086655.4 Lepeophtheirus salmonis | reverse complement strand
ATATGACATAGTGGTAATTCATTGGTATGAAGTTCACTCACTAATTGAACAAGACCATAGCCAAAAGTTTCCCTGTTACTTGGATGGTACAAATAACCGAGTCTCCTCGAATATAGTGCTATGTTTGATCAATTCCATGTTCGAATATAAAGGAAAATATATAGCTAGCTGTTAGTTTGACATATTTTCCTTCGAAAGCAAGAGGGCCAATATAGGAACCTACCGGTTCAGATGTTAAAGTTACATGTTCTTTTTTTTTCTTTTGAAAAATATCATTTGTCATTATTATCAGAAACAATAACATTTGTCAAGTCCGATCGTCGAAAAAAAAATCAATTAGATTATTTGAATCTAATTTTAGCTCTTGATTTTCTTCAATACATTTTGAAATTTCTCTACCAATGTTACCTTTTTATATTATTCTACTTTTTTTTTTGATGTAATAAGTTTGTAATAAATTA
>NW_027295469.1:0-674 GCF_016086655.4 Lepeophtheirus salmonis | reverse complement strand
TTTGAGCCCAACTTTTCTAAATAAATCAATATTTGCGTATCGTACGCTCTTGTAAGAGCTACAATTCTTTTAATGCGGCCCGTATTGTATGACTCCTCCAGGGATACAAGGACAGGTTCCTTTAAACATTATTATCTTCTGGATATTTTTAAATTTTCATTTTCAGCCTCTGCTTTTCCGTATATTTTTTATATGTAAAAGAGTTTGTAAAAGTGTAAATTAAAATATATGGAATAAATTACTTTGAATTAATATTAGATAAAACCAATACTTACAAATTGGCAAAGAAGCGTTTGCATTAGTGACAGAGGCGCCTTGGTGTGTCCAACATAAATTTATATTGCTGCACGACAATAGTGCAGTCGATATTGTGTTGACTGACCAAGGGGTGGTCCAAGTTGCTATAATAAATAGTCTAGTAACTGCAGCTATTAAATTGAGGCTCCACATGGTCCCTCTTGTAAGTTGCTGGGAATACTTCCACTGTAATTAAAAATGAATTGATTAATAATATAATTAAGCCAAACAATAAACTTACTTAGTATCCTTTTATTTTGCTTCTTAGGGCCAGATTTCTTTAAACTGGTGTTGGCCTTTCTGTAAATATGGCTTTAAGGAATTATATTGTATTCATCCCCATAGAGTTCCTACTCGAGACTCCAGTCCTCATACCA
>NW_027295468.1:0-573 GCF_016086655.4 Lepeophtheirus salmonis | reverse complement strand
TAAATAATTATTAGTTACTCGTTCTAAATAGTAAATCATTAATATAATTAAAGAAAATAGTAAAGATCTATTTGATTTGATATTCAGAGTTGTATTTGAGTCCACCTTTTCAATATTCAGGTAAAGTCCGAGTCCTCATGCTCCAGCTTCCGAGTCCAATGTATCATGCTCGGGGTAATTGGGAAAATAAGCAATGCCCAGATCTACATGTAGTCTTGTCATGTCAGGAAAAATATTAAACTTAAATTTGAACTGATGAATGAGGCAGGGGATTGTCTACTCGTCAATTTCAGAAAAAAACGGCATTTTGTAGGATTGGTCGCACAAGAAGACGACACAGGGGCCGAAATTAAGTTAGTACGAAAAAAAAGAGTTTAGTTTTCTTTCTCCCTGAAAAGGGGGCCAAGTCCTGGATAAATTAAACATCTAAATCTTCACATGGACAACAGAGGGAGATATCATTTCTC
Organism: Lepeophtheirus salmonis; assembly: GCF_016086655.4. Taxonomy (NCBI): domain Eukaryota; kingdom Metazoa; phylum Arthropoda; class Copepoda; order Siphonostomatoida; family Caligidae; genus Lepeophtheirus; species Lepeophtheirus salmonis. The sequence goes on along the minus strand of NW_027295468.1, from coordinate 106 downwards.
CGAACATGTCCAGGGAGAGTAAATTGGACTGATTATCATTATGAATATTCCGCATGTTTGTTGTCTGTTCCATGAATTTTGATATTCAGATATGATTGTATATTTT
>NW_027295467.1:0-676 GCF_016086655.4 Lepeophtheirus salmonis | reverse complement strand
ATAACGAATGAATTGACTAATTATTTTCAATTTCCTACCTATGACGAAACTCTAATTAGTTATGCAACGGTAAAGTTCAAAAGAACCACATAAAACAAAACTTGCTATAAAGAGTTTCACTATGAAAAACACGCCAAAAAAAAATCCTCGCTGAAAATAAGTGCACCCCAAAAAAAAAAAAATTGCTATAATGTTTGACAACCGTTTAAGAGATCTAAAAAGGTATCTTCTAAATAATAAAAATTTTTTTACAATTTGATTTGAAAAAGCTCGATGTTGATTCAATTGCCACTAAATCCTCAGGATTGTCACTAACAATCTGCAAAGAGTTTTTTCATATATTCTTACAGTTCTGGAGAATAAAAAAAAACTTTTATTTTGATTAAAATAAGATTTTGAATAAATATAAACTATAGTATGTTTTCTTGTACATCTTTTGATGCCACTTTTGGTTAAATCGATCCACTATGAGAATAATATGGCCTTCTGAACTCTGGTCCAACGCATTACGCCCAACTTTAAAGAGGCATAGAATGGCCCAAAATGAGTCACAGAACCCTGATTTTTCACACACTCTCTTATTTCATATAGAAAAGCCAGTTCACCAAAAATCCTCAAAATCGGTGATTGTCATACAGTGAAGGGGTGTACACTTGACGTAGAATGAATGACCCAT
>NW_027295466.1:0-2804 GCF_016086655.4 Lepeophtheirus salmonis | reverse complement strand
GTTACGGGTTTGGAGGATAGAATATCACATGATGCTGGTATAAAATGAGAATTTTCTATATTTCATATTACAATGGAAGAGTGAATATAAATAGTAGTTGAAATTTTCAAATTCAGGAATACCTGATTTACTTCGTAAAAATCATGAAAAAACTTCATAATTTCTATGTTATAAATCTATTTACAAATATCAATAAAAGTTGCTAATATGATATGTCATACAATGAGTATTCAAAAACTTATGATTATCACTTAACTCGTAGCAGTAGATTTTTAGTAAATTCCCCAGCCTCTCCCGTTTTTTAATGGATTCTAAATATCAGGGGCTGGCTAAACAGTTCACGATCCCCAAAACACCTTCAGGACGGACTGTAGTAGGATACCTAATCCGGAAAACTATTGCGAGGGCACCAAAAGTTAGTCATTTTTACATGTGGCCGTACTGATTGTATGTTTTATATGAAGTGTAGCAATAAATGTTGTTTTTTAAAAATTAATTACTAGTAAATTTAAAAAAAATAAAGTATTATAAGGTATATTTGTGATATTAAGTTAAAAAAGTATGGTTAAAATAAAAAGCACAAATAAAAAACGATTAATTATAGCAAATAATATTAATTGAAAATTTTAATAGTAGCTATACACAGAAAGTGAGATAAATTAATAATAACAAACGACACTAAATATTACAAATGGATTCAATAAATTAATAGGGACAAATGAAACGAAATTGAAGTTATTAAAATTAAATATTACGAATGGATTCAACAAATCTTCCATTCCCTTCAAGAGGACAAATATTTTAAGCGTCCACTATATTATTAACATAGCCGATTCATAGGTATTTGAAAGAAAAAAAATGAAGATTTTGAAGATTATAATTAACTTAAATTGATGGAGCTTTTCATTTAATTTCAGTGATCAAGTTTAATATTTATTCGATTTATATATATTCTTTTATATATAAAAATTCAACAATTATTCACAAATGATAAATATTTAAGCCAAATAAATTCCCCTATGTGCTCACCTATGTGTTAATTTTGATCAAATTTATATAAACTTTATTTTTATCTACAAACCAATATTCCACTGGAAAATTATCTTGCACCTAAAAAAACAAAAACAAACAGAGATGTAATTTTCACCGATTTTTTATTATTCCCATAACTTTTTGGTTTTTTAATAAATTTAGAAGACATCTTGATTTATATTGTTTTTTTAGACGCCAGTCACTTATTGATTTATAACTCAATCCCCTATCTAGTTTCCTTGAGCTCTAAAACAACTTTAGTGTTTTGCTATAGAATAAGCCTCCATATATGACCCGTCTTCCTGAAAATCGAGGCCCCTTCTTAGCCTGACTTAGTAGTCTATAGTAGTAGCGGCATTTTGTGACTTTTACAATAGACCTTCCTATATCTATGTAAAATACATCTTAACCTCTTTTCACAGTGTCGTAAATGTCAATATTGGGCAACGCTTGATTGACTATTTGTTCAAATTCATAAGGACCTTTTTAAATAAAAATTATCAGAGATTAGACGATGGCCAAATGATAGTATCATAATAAAGAAAAATCATCTGAAAATAAGCTAAGGCTTTATGAATAACAATGGATACCTAAACTGCAAAAATAAAATATACAGGGTTCAGAAGCAAAACGTGGACTGTTAATAAATGCTTAATTATGTAATTAAAATAGAGAGGTTTTGTAATTTTTTTCTACATATTCGAATTTCCTGTCCTTTTGCATAAGTAAACCTTTAATAAACATTACTTCAAATCTTTAATCACGACTGAGTAAGAAGCAAAAAGGCAGAGGATCTGAGACCTTCTGGATGCCAAAATTGAAGTGGCAGAGTTTACGGACATTGTCAAGTGCTCCATATATAAAAGGATAGAAAATACCTCTCAAAGAAACAAGGAAGTGGGGGACACAACTTGAAAAGGGACTCTGAGTTTCTGGGAGGCCTGAAGAAGAAGATCAAGGAGGACCCCACAAAATCCATGAATCGCCTCTCTAACGAGTTTGACTTGGACGAGGGGACAATCAGGAGGGCTGTGAAGGACGACTTGGGGCTGTTCTCTTACACAAGGAAACTACACCACCTGTTGACGGACACTCTGAAGGAAATGAGACTGCAGGAGGTGCAAGAAACTTCGTGCATGGATCAAGGCAAATGTATCCACAGTAAAAATTTTATCAGACGAGAAGATTTTCACCGTCGACCAGGTCTACAACCCTCGGAACGACCGTTTGCTTTGGAGGATCACCAGAGCCGGTCAAGAGGGTGTTCTGTACAAAACATCCGGCCAAAGCAATGGTCATGGAGGTCGTGGCGTCCGACGGCAAGAGATGCCTCCCTTTAAATGAACTTTAATTTTAAAAAGAGCCTCACCAAAATGCTCTATATCGATGTCAATTTAAGATAAGGCCACGATAATATTTCAAGGAAAAAACTCATTTTTGAATTGATATCATAATAAAAATCAATAAGTATTCGTATGCCCAGCCAAAAGTGATAGAAACAAAGACAGAGAAGAAGAAAAGAGAGAGAAAATGAAAAATTAGACAATGAAAAGATATATTATACAATTTGTTATAACATTAAGCCTCATGTCTCAAACTGTATAAATAAATTATTTCAAGCTTCATAGACACAGGAGGACTCGTTGCATACCCTTAGTGAGTAAGGGATTCCAAAACACGGACATTCAAGGGGGTCCTCGGAGCAAAGGTCTTTTCTTTTCTCTCTCTTTGTTCTTATCTCTTTTCTTCTTCTCTGTCTTTGTTTCTGGGAC
>NW_027295465.1:0-3296 GCF_016086655.4 Lepeophtheirus salmonis | reverse complement strand
ATTTTTAAGGGTTTAGTCATACGATACATGGTTTTGTCCAATGTAAACATTATTGCTGCATAATTTATACAACATTATTGAATACTGAGATGACCCCATTAAAAGATCTAACAACTACCATATTGTATTAAGTATTTTTAACTATTTTTATAGACATGAGTAACTGTACACTCATGTACTCATGAGATAAAAATAGTTAAAATCAGTTGATATTGCAATATGTCTGGATTCATTGAAATACCATCATTTAATCCTGAGAAAATTCAATAGAAAAAAAAAAAAAGAAGAGCGTTGCTTACAGTTATATAAGTTTATCAACACGGCTACAACTCCTTGAATAATAATTATGATTATTTGGCAAAAGTATATTAGCTACTAACTAAAGAAGGACTTCAGACAAAGTTCATTCACCTGTTGACCAAAACCTTTAGTTTTATTACTCATTATTATTTGAGACGTTATAAAAAATTGATTTTATTGAGTGATAATTAAATTAAAAGTATTACTTGACGTGAAGGGGTTCTTCTAGAGGTGAGTTGAACAACCCAAAAAGTTAATTTCAAGAATATATTTTTTTTCAAGAAATAAAAAATTTCTAAAGACCCTAATTTTTAAGTTTTAGGACTCTAATTTTCAGGACTGAACTGTACTGCACCGAACTGCAGTATTAAATAAGGATCAATACAAGACTACATGTGTATGTTAAAAAAATAAAGTGGCCACAGCTAAGATAGTTTATTTAATGCAATAGTTAATGCTACAATTAAATATAGTCACATATTTTATATGTCATCATTGAATCTAGAGAAAACGTCATCAAAAAACACCATATTTTATTTAGTATTTTTACTAATCTCTAAAGACATTAATATACTTTTGTATTGAAAGAAGTTATAAAACCACATTAAAGTTGGTTTAGTTAGTAATATTTCAATTATGTGAAGATGAAAATAAAAGACTCGTGGCAAAGAAGGTGCAACTGCTCACTTCATAGAATATCAAAATGTCATTCCATGGTTCTTTAAATCAAATGAATGCACGAATAATCCAAAGTCTGAAGGATCATATAAAAATTATTAAAAAAGGTATGAGAATAATGAATCTTTGAACCTTCTATCTTCTTGAATCCTAGACACAAATATTAGTTTTTGGACACGTTCTAATGATATAAGGTTTTATATTGCTTTGATTTGCACATATTTATCAAGAACATTTAAAGATAACGAAACAAAGAATCCCTTGTATGTGAACAGTAGCAGATTCAATGTCTATTTACAAAGGAAGTAATAATGAAATGAAAGAAACTACAACTATTTATGGCCAAAAAAATGAACACAGTTTAGAGGATTTATGGGATATTTTATATTCCATTACACCAACACAAATAGATTGTGGAGCATCCGTTATAAAAGAAACAAATGAAAAAATAGTGAAAGCAAATCACTGATTAAATTTAATGCTTCTCTTAACTCAGATAAATTTCAAAACTAAAGTTTTAACTTTTCAAGGAAAATGCTTGTGATATTTGCTTCAATGTAAATTTTAAAGCATACTTTTTCAATACAAAAATTAACAAATCAAAAACAGGTCAGCCAACATAAACTCAAATTTTCACTCTGTTCTAAGAATCCCCACAACCTCATCACCCCTAATTTTCACAAGTTGGTTAATGATTGGGATTTTACTCTGCACTTACAATACAGATAAGTTACTTATTTTGTATTCAATAAATATTTGAAATAAATCTTTTGTGTAATATTATTTTATATAAATATAACTTTAGTGCTATTCCTTGAGGTAAAAGTCCCCCCTGGTTTAGCTATATTAAACTAAGTAAATAAAATTGATTTTAGATTTCCTTTTATAAACAAATATTTGGAAATCCCATTACATTTTCTTTGGGATTTTAATATAAATTTTTTAAGAAGTTGTTCAAAGTTATACAAAATTGGAGAATAATAATAAAAAATATAGTAGGAGCACATTATCTCTAATTCTCATGGAGAAAGTTATATCCTATTTGACAGAAATTTTCACGATTCCAAGTAATTCTCGAGTCTTGATGTCTGAGTCTTCAGAGAAATTCTCAAATAGAGTCTCAAGTTAAGCATCAAAAATACTTTTTTGATACGAGGCGTAGTCGAGCCGAGAGTCTTAGAAAATCATTGAAATAAAGAGTCGTACAATTGGTTAGAATGATTAAATGTCCTCACCCCGTTTTAATTCCTGTCCGAAGCTTATAGGGACTTTCTCATGAACTCATATCTGATGAGAAGAACAACTTCTGTTAATCTGAAATCAAATTATAGCCCATAAAAAATGTTTAGTTGTAAATCTTAAGCACATTCCATATGAAAAAACCCAAAAAACCCGCAGTAATCCTGACAATTTAAGGAATGTTTGAAAGGAGAGCAGCTTAGCTTTCATTACGTTCCATTAGATTATCTATAAGCACCTATAACAGGAAGTAAATAAATCAGTGTCACAGATAACTCATAGTCATAATATCTATCAACTAGGATCCATTGATTAGTGATCCACATGAGCTACAAAGTTGACAGGAAATATGATAAGGATCCTCACTATAATCCTCCCATTTAAGTACTACTTTGATGACGTCAGTTAGGAAATAAATCTATTTGATTAATTCAAAATCGATCCTTATATTAATCGTATAAAATTACCTATTTAAACTCACTGCATTGCCAATTTTTTGACATTGGAGTATATATAAATCTTGCTTGCATTACACAGGCGAACAATTAGGATGAGGGGATTTTATACAAATTAATTGAAGACAATACCTCAAACTTATCTACGACTGCCAACCAAAACTGATCACAGTAATTCTCTTAGTAAATTTGAATTCCGAATTATTTGGGATTATAGTAATTCGGAACTATTATCGTTCAAGTCATTTTTTACCTAAAAACAATCCCAAATTGAAAGTAGGATAAGTAAAACTTATGTTAAAGTGTTTTCATGATTAAAAAGTGATTATATTGATTCTGCATTTGCTCTACGAACTCAGTATAATTTATTTCATGATTCCACGAGCACTATGTTATTTGGCTATTTTTCATCTACCTCCCACTCAATTTGGCTTGGATAATCTTCTGGTGAAAATCTAAATTTTAACACAACACTTACGACATTACAAATTTAACATTTGTGGCAATTTATAATATAATATAATATTATAATATCTTCTTTAATCCTCTTCATTTCTAAAACATCTATTTAAAATTATGGATCCTAGTTGATTAAAAGTAGCTCCAGTGGTTCCATTCAAATGA
>NW_027295464.1:0-1265 GCF_016086655.4 Lepeophtheirus salmonis | reverse complement strand
GTTTTATTTTCACTAAAATTAAGACAGTTTCTTCCACAGATCTTTTCATTTCATTCACCTGCTTTTGTATGATAGAAACCATAGTTGACATATCTATTTCAGTCATTATCACAGCTATATCCTCCACAAATCCAACAGTCAATATTGGTACAGGCTTGGGTATTTTTATATGCTGAATAGCACAGTTCCACAAAAATGGGCATAAAATTTATCCTTGCAGTCATCCTTTTGTTGGAGTTAATGAGACTTTACATCCTTGTTGAGAACCTTCAATCCTCTATTTTTTAAAAGTACTTGTACCATTTGTTTGTACAATCATCAATGCCCAACTTAACAAAAGCTTCTTCTATAGCTTTAAATGAAAGATTATCAAAAGCTCCTTCTATGTAAAAAACCTGCCCTCCCTAATAGTGTATTTTTTGTTTTGTTTTTTACATAGAAGGAGCTTTTGATAATCTTTCATTTAAAGCTATAGAAGAAGCTTTTGTTAAGTTGGGCATTGATGATTTATCTGACCCATGTATAATTGAGTCACCAAATGCCCTCTCACTAAATCATTTAAGAGAACTTCCATGCCAAATCACCCAAGGCCTTACACCTAGTATCTCAGATTTTCTTCATTTTTAGATATGTTTTACCTCTTATTGTAAAAAGTCCCCTGCCAAAATTTGAAGACATTGCGATGATGCGTTCCAGAGTAATTGATGTTTTCGTTGAGGTCAATTTCCCAAATATGGAGGGGTTCACATTAAGACCTGAAAACTAATTTAGCTTATATTTGGAGAAATACTCGTAGAAAAAAAAACATTCCATGTGTGATCATTTTTTGATTAGAACACCCATAAATGAAGGTATTAGCTATTTCTGTGTCAGTGACCGCACCTTGCTCTGCAGTCCATATTTCGAAACATTCCCCTGTTTTTTTTTCCACAATTTTTTTTTCTATATACTCAAAACTAACTATATGGAAACTTTAGTGTTTGGAAAATTAAATATATTAAATTCAAAATTAACAATTTTATATCAGTGTGAAAATTTATTTTCTGAAACAAAACCAAGTAATTTCTGTTAGGTTGTGGAGTAAAATAATCTACTTAGAGAAGAATATGTATGAAAAATCCCTTGTAAAGTGAATCCCTATATTGTATGTATATTACATTCAGAATTAGTCAGATATCAGATAATAATTAATATAAATTTACAATAAAATCAAGTTCCAGCAGTTAGTTGCCATCAGTCAGTATTGAACGCCGTTCAAAATTCTT
>NW_027295463.1:0-798 GCF_016086655.4 Lepeophtheirus salmonis | reverse complement strand
AACTTTGAATTTCAAATATATTTCGAAATACTCTACTTTGTCGTTTCATTAGCTATTATTCTGAGAATAAGGTTCATAATGAATTACAATTTTATGGAGTGTGACGTTTTCAAATCTACTGTAACGGATAAAAAACGTCTAAGTCAATTATACGTAGTATATCTTCATTCAACATTTTGCTAATAAATACTTTCGTTATACCCTCAAAAATCATAATAAAGCAGGCAAATGATAATCACATCAGTATTTTAAACAATGATACCATATGTCTTTTATTCCCAATTCTCCTTACACGCGTTTTTCTCTACAATATTATCAACTTTACCTATGGTGTATTCCCCATCTTTCTAGGAAGATTTTGGTTTCTGATGCTGAATATTCAGGACTGTTGTCTGTGGCTATCCATGTGGATACGCAAAACGTTGCAAACGATTTTCTGAAGCATCTGATAAGCCCTTGACATCTAGTATCTCATTTTTTGCGCATTCCATATACCTACGTTCATCTAGACAACCTGCTAGCTACAGCTAAATATCTATTGCCATTCACCTCCCAATAATCAGCTACAATGGCCTGGAACGGTGTGCTCCGTATAACATATTGAGTAGGGGGAATTCCAGCTTGTGAAAGTGCAATCGAATTGCAAGAGCAGCATAACTCTTGGCTCTTCTTTAAGTCGACTGTGAGGTTAGGCCAAACAACTGTAGCAATGACAGGAACCATCATGCTGGACGTTCCCAGATGCGCGGAGTGGAGTGTACACAGAACTGTACTCCACATAACTTTTGAGATTACGAT
>NW_027295462.1:0-1342 GCF_016086655.4 Lepeophtheirus salmonis | reverse complement strand
TAGACATCTTATTTTTTTAAATTTATCAGTTTAAATATTTAGTTCAATTATTTTTAGACGATTTACTTTAGAAAAACTTTTAAAAAATATCTATTTTGATTTTGAGCTGTTAACGTAAAGGGAAGTCATGATTTTCGCCAAAAAACAATTTTTGGGGATTTGAAATCCTACTCGAAAACGGATGAATTAAATAAAATACCACGTGATGTTGATATAAAACTACAAAAACGACAAACTATTAATGTTTTATAAATTATTATTAGACAAAAATCTTCTGAGTTCACCAACAGGAATATGTCATCAAAAAGGATGTTTTTCATAGTTAAAACTCATTGATAATACATAGCCAATAAGAAACAGTGTCAATAATATTGAACTATATACGTGGAAATGAGAACAGCAGATCTTCTATCGAAAAAATTAAATTACTACGTTCTTATTGAATAAAACTTTAAAATACTGACATCAGAAAAAAAAAAAGCTAAATCAAATAAAGTTAATTATTTGCATTAAATCTAAATTTTTGGAATCCTTTAACATACTTATTTAAAGCTATCATTTCATCAGAGAAGCTTTGCAAGGTAATTTCTCACAATGGTAACGTCCACTTTAGACAAACCCCACCATCAATGAAGAAATTCTTATTTAATGAATAGATATAAATTAGATATTTTCCTACTCAGTCGTATGTATAAATATATTTTGATATATCTTGGAAAAGTTGCACTTCTGTACGTCTACTTATAATGATCCTTATAATGTATTTTCAAGATTTCTAATCGTGTAAAAGAAATAAAGCAGGAACCACAATGGAATTTTTTTATCTTCTCATGAACAGCTTCAATATGTTTTATTCAAGTTTCCAGATTGTGTACAAGAACTAGAGCATTAACTACATTGGTACTTTTTTATCTTCTCATAAACACCTTTAATATGCCTTTTCAAGCTTCCAGATTGTATAAAAGAAATCGAACAGTAACTGCATTGGTATTTTATCTTTTCATGAACTCCTTCAATATCCATTTTCAAGTATTCAAAGCTTTGGTTATGTCATAAAATGTAAAAAAAAAATATATATCCAATCTCCAATTGTTTGGTTCTTTAATTTTAATTTTTATCAATGTTGACTATTTAAAAACAAAAATTGATTTGCTTCCATTTACATATTGTGAATTATTCTGAAGTACATACAAGGGTAACAGCTCCAGAACTAATATTTTTACATAGCCCCATTACATTAACAAAATAATAATATACATTTATTAAATCTTTAAATAGAATATGCTTACATTAAAACATCCATTCTTGTACGAGAATAAAAGTAAAATGATATGAGTTTTTG
>NW_027295461.1:0-3719 GCF_016086655.4 Lepeophtheirus salmonis | reverse complement strand
GTTCCATTACGAGGAGTTGAATGCTGTCACTTCCACGGAAGTAATCAGGGCATGCAAATCCTTTAGGGACAGGATGGAGAAGATCGTGGCTGCTGAGGGAGGACATGTTGAATAAATTTATTGTTTAATATCATGTCTAACTTTTTCGTATTAACAAATACACTCCAAATTCCATTTTTATCAAGCAGGTTGAATTTTAAGATAGTTTCAATTTATCGGGGACACCCTGGATATTTAAAAAAACAACGATATATTCTATCAAAATTACCAAAAAGACTATCACCCCTCATCAAAGAAATTTCCTCGTTTTCCCTACACACACAAAAAAAAAATCATGCAGCACCCTTGATGACGTCCCCATTGGCCATTATATAGTCTCCCCCACCCTACTTTTAACAGATTTTTAGGGTCGGTGGTTAACCCCCCTGGATTTATTTGAGTCTGAAAAAATTTAAATGTCCATAGACGAAAATAAAATTACAATGAAAAAGCTTTTTGTAATTGCTACCTGAATATATGTTGTTTTTTTTTTACCCAAAGAGATCATCATACTTTTTTTTTCTTGAAGATAAAACATATAAGTATAAAATAATCACTAGCGCGTCAAAGACAAAGAGTAGTTCTTAGGATTTGTTGCAAGTCCCTGTTGGACTTGAAAAGAATTAAGTTTATTTCCTTCATCTCACAGCTGCTAGTAACTAATTAAATGAAACGTCTTGACAACTAAGCTGTTCTCTTCCCCAACATTCTTCAAATGGACAAAGTAACCCCATTAATTTTTGGTTTCATTTTTAACGTGCCATTGGTTCAAATTATTTGAATCTCTGATAATATTTATCTCACAAGGAGTCTGGTTCGTGCTGCGCTAAACGTGTTTTTATAGACTAAACTAGTTGAGGGGACAAAAAAAAGTAGGGTAAGCCTTTGTTTTCTCTCTTTTTTAATAAGGGCGAAAAGGCTGTAGCAACTTTCACTGGTCCCTTCTATAATGATTCAGTATATACTTAATCTTATATCGTTTGTTGTAAAAAGACGAAAAGAAAAAGAGATTCAATCAAAAATATTTTTCTTATCTCTAATTATGATTCGTCTAAAATTGAGCATAGGCGCAATTTTCATCTCATACGCAGTTCATTGTTATTATGAACATCCATTAAAAAATCAATTCAATTTATTTTATTATAATGGCGATTAATTTTGTATTTAATCACATGAATGTGTGGGACACCTACTAATTAACTTCCTCGAAGAATGGTGTCCTTTTTGTGAAAAGTGAAAGTTGTGGATTAACGCTGCTAGAAGTCCCAAATGCACTCTACCGGGTTATTCAAGAATTTCTGTTCAATTCAATATTTACTTGAATAACAAAAGTACTTGTTTCTACCTCAATTTGAAGGTAATATGTTTCGTCGTCGACCTTTAGAAGGACGATAGCTATTAATTTGTCATGCTCACCCAATAATGATATTGAAGAAGGCAATGTACAGATAATCTATAAGAGTAGTGTTAACATAGATGTAATCAACTGAGCAGTTACTTATGCTGAATTGACGTTGTATAACAAAAAGATTAAAAAATCCATCGGAATCATGTTTAGATTATAAATATTTACTACATATGTATGAATAATGTTATCTTAGAAAAGAATGGACTCCTTGAACGAAATCTAGTAAATATGTTCTGATTAATAACATATAGCAATTATTTAAAAATATAACCTAAATAAATAACAAGAGCATAAATAAACATAACATATATCAATTAATGAATAAATTATTTAACATCTTTTCTAAATAATAGTAAGGAAATATATTATTAATTATTAATCAATCATAAACTGAATTGAGTTATAACAAATTCATAGATTTTTAGTCACTAAATAATGGAAGAACTGAATATTACTTCATCATTAAGAGCTTTATGCATACATAAATATAGATGTATTAGCATTGTAATGTGAGGAACACATCCTACCAAGATTTCTTTCTTAATTTTAAAAAACAAAAAGTTATGGAAAATAATCTCGTTGAAAAAATAACCATCAATCAGTGGTTCATTTTTGCTAAAATCGTTATTTGTTCAAACTTGAAAACTGACCTTTAATGGGGGAAAAAAATGAAAAAAGTTGAAATTTTTTTCCGAAAATGACAAATATTTTCTATGAAAATCAATTTTTAACCGTTAAATTTATATGCAAACGAATTTCAAGACAAATTTCTACAAACTTTATTTTTTGCTTTGAGTCCAATATTTTATAAGAAATCCATTTTTTCGCACCTGGGGAAAAAAAAAACTGATACTTTCACCGATTTCTTTTTATGCCCATAACTTTTTTGATTTAACCAAAAAAATGGTAATTTCTTTGCTCGTATATTTGTTTTTTGAGACGCCAGTCACTTTAGATTTTTAACTCATCCCCCTATTCAGTTTCCTTGAGCCCAAAAAACAAAATAATTTTGTGTTTTGGGTATATAATAATAAGCCATCTTATGTTCCCCCTCTCTTACCCTGACTAGGTTCAAAAGAGACACTCATACAAAGTTTCAGCCCAGACAGCCCAGTAATGTGGCACACATAAAAAACACACACAATGATAACAACAGTTTATAAAATTCTAGGGGACGAGTCACTCAAATATGTCGAATTTTTTCAAAAACGAACAAGCTTGAAAAACCTTAAACCTCTTATTATTTGAAGCAGCTCTAAGAAGCAGGAAATTATCACAAACCCCACTCCGAATCTAGCAATGAATAATGATTAGGGATGTACCGATACCAAATTTTCAGCCAATTTCGGTTCCGATTGCGATACCCAAGCCTTATAATGTATAAAGGAATTTCATAAACAAATAACACAATTTTTTTTCTTCTTTAACTTTTTATTAATTACGGATAGGAAAAAATACAAAAATTTATCAATCACAACTATTTGTTAATAAATTTAATTACTCTCCGTCCTCAGGAGTCAATTCATTTCTGCTTGGGACATGGTCTTGATCTTTCTCTAGTAACTAACTGATTTTTATATGCTTGCCCTAGGAGTTGAAATATGTATAAACCAGTTAACTTAGTGTTTAAGTCGGGACTCGTGTCTTTTTAATGGGCCCGGATGAACACTGATGACCCAAAGTTGACTCAGAAAATAAGGACTCTACTTCAGTTCTGTAATAAACAATATTATTCAACAAACATACAAAAGAGAAATATATTTTGTTAAAAAGTAACTTATTGGCTTCAGAGTAAGTTGCTCAACCCAACTACTACAGTTATGAATTTTTAAAACGACTTATGATACAATACAAATGTATGTGGCACTAAAAATGTGTTTATTTCTAAATTTTTACTTCCAAGTAAATTTCCTGTACAAACCTGCAAATTTGTTTAATTTCTCTATGAACTTTCCCCTGTTCTACATTTCCGTTGTCTAGTCTAGCTATTTTATTGATTTGTAACTGTAATTTTGACGCTAAAAATAAGATTAAACAAGAAATATTATCCATATAAGTTAATTATCCATAGGTATCGGTGGAATTGGGAGCGTTGAGTCAATTCCGATAACCGATTCTGATACTTCAAAAATGGCCAATTCCGATGCCATGAGACCTAAGCTATTCTCCTCCAAAAAAATTTCAAATTTTCAAGGTGACCACGTTAATTTTCGTTTTTTAACATACCGGTCTTCCATATTATATAAAGGGTTTTTCAATAAGAACGCTTAAT
>NW_027295460.1:0-4873 GCF_016086655.4 Lepeophtheirus salmonis | reverse complement strand
AATAAAAATTAACATGGTTCCCAGATTTTTTTTTCCCTTTTGAATTACAATGTAAAATAGTGGAAGAGAGAATTAAAACATCTAGAACGTGCTCCGTGTAATGTTTTTACAATTTCTTTCTTTTTATCTACAAAACATGAAGATTTTTCATATAATATTTTCTTTTGTTGAAATTTTAAAGTCTTTAAGTAGCAATTAGTTCTTTTTTATTAAAAAAATTCAATTGATAAATTATGTGTCAAATTGAATTATGTATAGAGGTATATTTAAAACATGATAATTTATAAAGAAGATTTTATTTTCAACTATCATGAATAATTATTTTATGAAATTGTAGGTTTTTTAATTAAGATAATTTATATCATTTATATAAAATAAAATATATATGAAGCGTTATTATCCAATTTACTTATTAATAAATGTTATACTATTTCATTATTTACAATTCAGAATCATAACTATCATTTGACATCTTTTTTTTCAATCTTTTAAAGAAGGGAACTTCGGGAGAAAGGGTGTCCTTCTTGCATGTTTTTTCTTGAAAACTTGATATTTCTTTAGTAGTAATATTTGATGATTCCTGGATACTCTTTTTTAATCTAAAACGATGATATAGGAAAAATCACACGGCATTAGTGGTGAAAGCAATTTATTGCCAGTAAATTTGGCAATAAATAATCTTTTAAGATATAACTTACTTTGAAATAGTGTCGGTTTAGTCATAGTTACTGTTTTTTCACAATGATATTTACACAACTAATGTTGAATATACTATGATTCTACATACCTTTTCCTTTATAAAAAATTTCTTAGTAATATATCTCCTTTCTATCATTTTTCAATTTTCAAATTAGCATCCGTGGTAATTAACTTGAAAGAAAACTACAAAGTATAACATTTATATATTTTTTACTAAATATTCTTCAACTATTGTAAGTATTATAAGGATTGTCCTAAACCGAATAGATTTAAATTGTAACAAAAAGTACTCTAGATGTGCATATATAACTTTTAAGACAAGACAGGTTGAGATCCCTTTTATCTGTCAAATGACAACTTTGTTGATATACATTAGGTTTAAGTAAGTATTTCTACTTGGCGTGTTCCTTCATTTTAACTGCAAAATGCCTTCTACACGTTCAAATGATATTCCCCCGGAGCATGATGGCCTGGCGATTTCCGAGCGCAGTCCTCCCGCCAGCAAAGTGCACACCGTACGATGATCCAATTTACGACTTCCAAGGTTCGACGAGGATAATCCGGAGACCTGGTTCTTGAGAACATAGTTCATTTTCAAATCTCATAAGGTAAAGGAGTGTTCTAACAAGCTAAACATTGTCGTATGTGTGCTGCCTTGGCATGTATCTCCCGTGGATTTGACTTCTTTGTATGAAAATTTAAAATTGAAAGTTCTGAAGCAATGGGGCATGTCAACTCAAGAACGTGTAAGAGGAGCCATTGATCTTCTTACAGACGAGTCGATGTCGTCCCAGGAAGTTCTTGCGACCTTTAATCGCCTATTGGACCTATTGTTCATACCTAACCTGTTAGGGACTCTGGATAAGAAGATTCTCATTAGATCTTTTCCAACCTCCTACCGGCCTATGGTTCTTACAATAGTCAAACGGGATCTGGAAGATTTGGTCCAATATTGCGACGGTCTTAAGGATTCATCAAACTCAAATTCCGTGGCCAGTCTGACAAACCCTACTACACGTTCTTCATCCCCAAATTTAAATCCCTAAGAAGAAACAGAGGTATCAACTGTTTTTAATAAGAAAAATGGAGGACTAAATAGAGAAAAGAGAGTTTGTAGATAGCATATGAAGTATAGAGTCAAGGCAAGAACGTGTGTCAGATCCCATTACCCTTTTCATTCTTTGGTTTAAAAAAACTAGCAAGTCCTCAGCTATTTAGAGATGAGGTATTCAAATCAAACAACGAACAACTTTTTAATCAGAACCACCACAAGAACATTTACTTCATACGTACAAGGACAACTCTCAGTAAATAGTCTGTATCTAAAATTATATCTTTATTTAATCCATATTCCCATTTACCTTATTAATTTATTCGTGTATAATTCATTTAATTATTTTACACATAAATTAAAGGTTTATATTGACACAGACTAGTATTATGGGACTTTTAAGACAAGACAGGTTGAGATCCACATATCTTATATGCGAACTTTGTTAAAATACATTCAGTTTAACTTAGTAATTCTACATGGCTTTCCTTTATGCATATCTATGATGCTTTATAGAGGGGATTGGAATTTGAGACACCAAGAAAGGACTGATTTTACATCCCGATTAAGAACCAAAACAGTAAAACCATAAAGTCTTGTTTTTACCAGACAAAATCAGGGAAAGTACAAATACATTACAGGCAACACGTACTAGATGTTTTAGTGTTCTTTTCAAATATTTTTGCATTTAATTCAAGTTGTAAATATTTTTTACTCAGAGCCACATGAATATTTCCTTGGATAAATAAAATCATCTTGAAAAGTTATGAAACATAAAAAACTTTGTTGTGAACCGTTTTCACGCTAATTGAGGAAAGAAGTCCTTATTTGTTTTTAAGGGTAATTTTCAAAACTTTAAGGTCATTGACCTACCTTTAAATATTTTCAATTTTCTTCCAAACTTTGTCATTTGTATATTTTTATTGGAAGGAACAGTTTGTTCCGGAAATCGAGACTTTTGACATGTGAAACTAAAACACCATAATATAAATTTTATGAATACAAACGGAACATCAAATCCTTTAGACATCCATAAATGGAACGAATAGTCCTCCAAGAATGTAATTCTGGCTTGTAGTCTATCGAAGGTTTATTTATTATTATTTTTAAATAGTACCTTATCAGTTTAAATATGCAAAAATAAAAAAAATTGCCTTGATATTTATTACTATTTTGACCTCTTTTTCATTTTTCCTTTTATCTTCATTCTTGTGGTTCAAAACTGTGGAATAATTTTTGTATTGTAGAAGGAATGGAAGGATATTGTTTTAATTTAATTTAAAACACAATGTTTTAATCCTTTATAGTTACTCTACATCATGTAACATATCAACGTTATTGAAAAGTCATAAAATTACAAGCACAAAGGCGTTTAAATAAAATCATTTTGCTAACTCGAAAGAATATCATATATATGTTTTATTTTAAGTACGAAAAAAAAAGTAATGTCAATTAAAGTCATCCTGGTTTTATTAGTGTTGGATTCTAGGTGGTCAAACTCAGCTCAGGAAAAATCAAACTTGCTAAAGCAGACAATTTTCTCAAAAAAGGGCTCAAATGAGTAAAATTGTACTGTGCCTCAAGGTTAATAGAGGTTACACCATAACACGTGTACGACTCATGTTTGACTTGCACAACACTTTTTAATATTGAAGTCATAGTGTATGAGTGGTTGTGTGTTTTCTCAAAATATGTCTTTCTTGCTATGCAGTCGGTAAGATACATCAAATTAAAAAATCTAGCAATAGTGGCGTCATAAACTATGATTAGTAGCGTGTTTTGTCAAAATCTGTCTTTCGGTACCATACGAAATTGAACATTCTAGCTTGATTTTACATTATGGTCTAACTTTGTATTTCTAATAACCTTGCTGTACTTGAGACTTTGCACAGTAAAAAAAAATGCTGCAGACCTCTTAAAACAATTTCTTTATTTGAAACCATTTTTTCTTTTAAAAATAATAATAGTAAACTTTATTAAAATCATCCAAAAAATGATAATAACAATCACAGTTTCAATACAATGCAAAAAAATCAATAATTCCATTATAGATGAAGTGAGAAACAAACTAAACTTAAAAAATGTCTGAGAAATATAAAGTATTTCCTTCCACCTTTTCTTGGCGGTAAGGCAAATTGTAAATTTATTTAAGAAATACTTACAAATGATGTATTCGCTAATGTACCTACACCAAATGGAAGCAAAGTAGAGGTACCAAAATTGAACCACCATGCTAGAAATTTCTTCAACTCAAATATCATCAACAATACTTCCTCATCTTCAAAAACTTGTAACTCTTGGGACTCTCCAAAAGCATTTACAGATAATGTGAAATCCTCATTTAATGGCAAAAATCTATTTTTATGAATTTAGAGATACTTGAAATGGTGGATACACACGGCTATAGTACGTGGCTATTCAGTCTTAAGATTAGAAGACTAAATACATTTCTACAGATCCTTGCTAAGCAGTATGAATGCTATAATACAATACACGCAACTATACTGCACTACTCATCAACAAGTTTTTATTCATCCATCAAATGCTCCTCCATAAACTACTCAGCTTCCTCCCTCATTTTTAGGTGCACATTATACTCAATACTAAGAAATTATCTCCTCAACAATATTGAATGATTTGATGCGGTTGGAGAGTACTTTACAAGCTAGATAGCTCTTAAGTTGAATAATTGTTATTCTATAAAAATTATTCACAAATTAGAACAAATGAACAGAAATCAAATCCGTCAAATTATATCAACTCACGGATAACTCAAATTATATCTTATAGTCATATAATGAAATGACCTAATTTGTTTAATGAAACATCAATTTAGATTTAAACCAGCAGAGTTAATTGATGTTATATAAACAATTTTACTCTCGTTCAACATAATTTTGACTTTTCTCAAAATAAAACATTTTTATTTTATTCAAATTACCTTCAATTTCTATACACAAAAATTTTTATTAAACCTTTCGGTTTGTTTGCAAATTAAGTTAAATTAGGCAAAATTCAATGTCACAAATAAATAATGAGAAAATTGATGAATTTTATTAGAATATTGGGGTCAATATAAGTCTTATAAATAAAATAAAGGCTCTGAACTTTAGCTAAAACTCT
>NW_027295459.1:0-517 GCF_016086655.4 Lepeophtheirus salmonis | reverse complement strand
ACGGCAAGATATACTTTCATTTTCTAAATCATAATTCCACACATCAGTACCTCCGTTTGTTAGAAACCCATGAAAAAGGCAACGTTTTCTTCGGTATGATGATGATGCAAGTGAGAGAGCAGTAAAGGCAAGTTGCTTTCCTAATGATTAGTACAATACTAAGGAAAAGTTGTTTAGAAGATGCAAGGACACCAACGTGTTTTATTCCTTTTTTTATATAATCTCTTTCAATCAATCAAATTCGTTCTTTTTCAACGATTCCAACAACCTTTAATATAATTCAATAAATTTAAGAACAAAGAACGGCAAAAAACCGCCGTTGCTGGAGAGTTATTAATGTGTGACATAGTGGACAGGGATGAAGGCGTCTTTGACTGCATGAAGTAGAGTTACTGATAAATTGCTTCAAAGGGCAGGGCATTGCCTTGAATCATATAAAAAATGCAGGAAGGATCAAACAAGTTACGAGGAGATAAATTTTACTTTATAAAATACTCGAAAGGTGCTTTAAAGGCAT
>NW_027295458.1:0-804 GCF_016086655.4 Lepeophtheirus salmonis | reverse complement strand
AATGTTAGAAGACCTTGCTATCAGAAGGTAGGCACGTCTGATTGCATTTAAAACAGATCAGGAGAACCTTGGAGTCTGCTGAGAGGAACAGGGTAAACAAGAGAATTTTTATTTGACTTGCCAAGCTCACAGATGTAACAGTAATAGTCAACGTTGAGGTTAGGGTTGGCCCTTGTGTGGATGGAAAGGTTGTTGAAGTAATATATTACTTCCAAAAATTAAAAAGCCACTTGAATTGCTTGTGGCTTTGAGGAAGAACTTCCCTGCTCAGCTCACTTCCTCAGGAAGAAACGGAAGAAATTGCAGATCGAAGATGGAGGACAGTCATGATGGTCCATGTAGTCACTGAAAACGAAATTGTTGACTTCTAACATTTGCTCCTCTGAGAGAGACCTCCAGCTAGCTTTTTTCCAACATGCCACACAAACAATGTGCCTTATGATCTCCCCTTGAAAGCACCTTGTTACTTAGTGCTAACTATATTCCCCGAAAAACAATCAAATAACGTTGCGTTTAATACACAAATTTACACATTTAAAATCAAATTAGCAAGTTCTTTCACTTTCAGTGTACATCAAACTGCACAATAAGATGGTGGGAGATGACATTGTTAATTGATAATATAATACCAAAGGGTACATACAAAATGTGTACATTTAGTATCTTTTATTTTTAAATGAATTAGTATAAAACCCCATATGTGAGATTATATACAATCAATTCTGATAGATGAGAGTGATATCTACAAGACAAGATCATAATATACGAAAAAATATAAAATCATATGGCGATCCTCAACAAAAA
>NW_027295457.1:0-584 GCF_016086655.4 Lepeophtheirus salmonis | reverse complement strand
TTAAGTTACAAAAATGACCTGTTGGAAAAAATGACTTCAATATTCATACTCTTTATTGATTGTATTTCACTTATGAGTTCTACTCATTACAATTTCCTATCGTTTGTTTGTGTGTTTCTCTTTCCAAATGAGATGTTTTAATAATTAGCTTGTTCCTGACAATTTTGACTGATAAACAGGATCTCATTTTTGTATGAATAGCTCTCAAGATGCAGAAAATCCTCTCTAAGTCACAATTTGTAGTAGGTGTGTTTCTGTAAATTGTCTCCTCAGAATTTGCTAGGTCTCGCTAATCGTTGTTTGCCGGGTTTTCTTCTAAAAATGTATTTAATTTTGTCTTGAATGGCTCAAGCTTCATATCCACGGTTAAATGTTGACAATAGTCAAGCTAACAAGTAAAGGGAGTCTTCCTTCTAACGCCGTAATGACCTCGGTAATTGGATTCGGATTATGATTAAATATTGACAATTCTTCATAAATAAACTCATCATTTATAATCTCCTGAGCTTATTTCTCAATAATAGAAATTCAATATTACGAGTACTGTTCAAAATTAGTTTTTACCACCACTAGTAGAATTTCAA
>NW_027295456.1:0-1577 GCF_016086655.4 Lepeophtheirus salmonis | reverse complement strand
AACTGGAAACAGTTTTTCTAGAACTACTTTTATTATCTAATATATATTTTATTTTTTTTGACTAAAATGAAGTTACACAGAATGTGTAATGCTAATAATAAATATCCCAGTGGACTATCAAATCTTTGAAGGAATCTTTTCTAGACTTTCTGTACGATCATAACTCTTTCTCGACTCAAATTAATTTAAGGGGCGTCTGCAGGGGGTGGGATGGAGGGGCTAAAGCCCCACCAAATTAAGGAATTTTTGCTTCTAACTTTTTTTGGTGAGAATGCAAAAATTGTACGGGAAAATAGGGGATTTCTTTTTTAATTGGGGCAAATTATGCAACAGGGTAAAAATTGTGAAATTTGATTTTTGTTCCAAGAAATATAATTTTTTGTGAATAGCAATGGATTTTTGAAATTTTTTTTCAAAAATATTTAACGTTTGAAATTTTTTTCCAAAAAAATTGCTTTGGATTTTCGTACAAAAAAAGAAATTATTGAATATGTAATTTTTGACATTTTTTTTGAGTAGTTATGATTTTTTTTTGTTTGTGTTTAATTAAATGTTGATTAGATAAGGACGACCCAAGAAATGGCCATCCAATCATTATTGCTGTCACTGATTGTTACATATTGTCTTTCGTCTCATGAACAGTTTGGAAAATATCCTTCAATTTTGGTATTTACATCCTTGCTGACAGCCTTCATTAATCTATGTATAATCCCTCTAATTAGGCACGGTTCTATCAACATATTTCTTCATAAATTTGGAGACCTTGGGGTTCTCCACAGTGAAAAAAAGGTATATGACATGAAACAAATTTAGAGTTGTCAAAATCCTCATGAGTGAGATGTTGTTCGTATGAAATCATATTCTTGATGAGGGAGGAGGACATTAAGTGTCGTTGGACTCTGGATGTGTTATTGTAAGAGTACTAACATCGACATATTCGACAAAATATTTTTTTGTAATCCCATAGGTAGCTCAAAATTTAATGGCCTCCATTAATAACATTATTAATAATGTAGAGGGCAAACTATATATTCTTTATTAAAGGGAGATGTGATCACTTTATGATTTAAAAAAGAATGAATAAATATGAAAAAAGAGAAAACGCAACAACCGTTTTTCCTTTTCTAATCTCAAAACAGTAAATTAATTTATCTGACCCAGCTTAACCAATCTTTCAGTCTGCAGTACTAAATAAATCTTTTACTACTATTGCAGTCTTAGCTGCAGAACTTCTGTATTCTTCCCTTTCTCTGAGTCCTTGAACACACTCCATTAGAAATGATAGTGGGGTTGATTATAGAGACGGTACCAGCCTTAATGACAGGTATGATAAACGATGTCGCACACGGTATGTTATTGAAAATAAGTGTACTATAACTCTTCCACTCCATTCGTCATGACTTTTTACACTTTCTGCCTGAATGATGACGCAGGCTGGAGTCAGCAGTAACACGCAAACGAATGAGACAAAAGGGATCCTTGGGTCTACAGAAAAGATGTATTAGTTTTGAAAAGGCTATAAAAATGACTTTAAGCCTTGCTGCGCCCTGGGAAAACGATGTGAGCAGCGGTAGGCA
>NW_027295455.1:0-4950 GCF_016086655.4 Lepeophtheirus salmonis | reverse complement strand
TTTTAGTCAATGATATCATAAGTATTCATTCTCCTCGCACGCTTTTGTATCCTTAACAAAATTATTAACCTTACTTATCAGTCATTTCATATATTAAGAAAAAATTTTTAAACTTTTATTCTTTCATTCTTGAGGAAAGAACACATATATTTGAATTTACACAAGTATTGAGTAGTTGCGTGTGATTGTGCCAAGAAAAATACAGAGTAACAATAATGATTTCTTTATATTATTAAATCATTTTTTTTTTTTTTTGCCGACCTAATTACTTCAGGAAATACAGGATACTAACGCTAGTCCATTATTATTCTAAAAAAACATTTATGTAAACAACTTAACAACAAAAAGTACTTTAGTTTTATTCAATTAAAATGAAATAAAGTATAGTGTGTTCGTTTAAAGACACTACACGGGGACTTTGGGAATTTTTAATTATTCCTTAAGAAAAAGATTTTTCTACAATATAGAGGTGACAACAGTCACGAGAACGTTGCTCCCCCATTTTTTAAAATCCACTACATATAAATTTGCGATTATGAATTTCCACAAGTCTTTTTCATTCTTTCTATGCACAAATCCTTATGTAGTCTTTCTCTGTGTTCTCAATATGTTGCTTGATTATGTACCCAATTGCCAAAAAATGGCAACAAATTTGTATTTTTAAAAATTGGTTTACCACTCGTTAAGTATTTGCTTTATTTAAAATCAAATTGTGTAGAAGCAATATGCACTTTAAAATAATTTAGAAGAGAAATTTTAGTCTATAGAATCGATTGCCATTTTAGATTATGAACGATCCCTTGAGAAGGAAGATCGTATTGATTTAAAAAAATTCAATGACATATAAAGAGGGTAGATATGAGGTTGTGTTGCCTTTTAAAAATAATGTTGCGACATTAGAATCAGATCATGAGGGTCTTCAATCAAAATTGATTAATTTTGAACATAGACTTGCAAGGACATCCTCAACTCAAGGAGGAATATGCTAAGGCCATGAGATCTTACGAAGAATTGGGATTTAAGCTCACGAAGAACTAAATGATTTTGTAATGGTCCTCAGTACTTTATTCCTCATCATCCTGTGATACGTGAGGACAAAACATGTTTGAATGTTCTGCTTTCAATACTACTTTACAGATAGTCACAGAATATCGCTGAATTATTGTCAAATGATGGACTTCAACCCGATATTGGACAAATTTTACTTCGCTTTTGATCAAATCAAATTGGGGTTATGGGTTGAAATAGAGGAAATGTTTCGTTGCAGGAGCATAGTTTATGTTTGCTTTATGAATAACTGTTTCTGTCGAAACAAAATTCCCCATCAGTAGGGCTCGTGTGTAGCGCCAAAGGAAGGAAAATTTTGACCCGATTGGAATTATTTACGTGATTACTGGGAGAAAACTTGTTCTTTATGTTCTGACTCTTTTAGCAGTACACATTAACTCATTTTATTTATGGACTGATTCTCAAGTTGCCATTTCCTGATTCCAAAGCCAAGCTCTACTTGAAAATATTCGTTGGGAATTGTGTCCTAGAAATTCAAGATTTTAGACTGAAGCTTATGTTGGACTTATGTGCCTAGTGAACAAAATCTTGCAGTTTTCTCTTGTGGTGGATGTACATTGAATTCATTAGAGTTGAATACATTTTATTGCATACGAACCTTCGTGGCTTTTACGTTCTTTGATCATTGGATCTATGTATATTGCTCTTCTACGCAGCAAATAATGTAAAATTTCATTTTTTTTTTAATTATTGGTAATTAGATTATTGTGTAAATAAAACAAAATCAATAAGTATTATCTTCATTCAAAAGAATGACAGTGATCCCACCAGATAAATAACCTCATGAGAAGTATAAGTAGAGACAAAAATAAAATATTCATGCCTGTACCTTTAAAATGATACTTACAATTTTAGTTCAATATTTGAAATCTTTTCCTTCTTTATTATTCTAAAGAAAATGTTTCATTTAAATGTTATATAATTACGTCTAGGGTGTCAAAAGGGGTGGGATACAGGTGCTGTAGCCACCTCAAATAGGATTTTTTAGCTTCAACACTATAAAAATTATTCTTTTTTTCAAAAATTGAAAATGTCATAGCCTACAAGAATTGTCATTCGGTCAAATTCAGCCTTTTCACAAAAAAGTTAACTCCAATTTTTTTCCCAAAATTTATTTACCTGTTTTAATAAAAATCCCACCTCAAAATGAAATCTTACGGACGCGTCTGATGTTACATCTCCCAATAAGTAATGATATCATATAATTAAAATATGTTTCGTACAAATTCAGATATAATAATTCCACCATTATTTGAAATATTTCGATTCCCTACTCACAAAGAATATATCCCTTCATTGTTACTATTCTGGAATCAACTTCCCAAGGAAGGATTCAACTCTACTCTTTTCTAAGGCTTTCTATATCTTGGTTTAATTTTCTTCTTCGTATAGGTTTTAATTCGGCTTTTCCCTAAATATATTGGAATTCAAGGATTTCTTGTTGAAGAATCTTTTGTCGTTATTTTTAAAAATATAGAAGTTTTACTGCCCTTAATGAATAAATATTGTTCAATGAAAAATGAAAAGCATGTATAAATTTTAAAATTTGTCTCTCCATTTACCGAAATATTTTTATGGGTTATGCTTTTAGTTTATTATTATAACTTGTGTATCATTCATATTTTGATATGCCTGAGTAATACATCGTTTACTTTGTTGCAACATTCAGTCTCTTATTTTACTCAATTATAATTGTAGTCTCTAGAGAGGGCATGGGACTTCACATTGACCAATTCACTTATCAATTTTATCACAAATTTATAAATGTAAGTTTTATCATTATATAAATCCTGATTAGCAGCTATATTTTAGTTAATCAGTAAGAAAAAATCTATAATATGAAGACAAGTACTTTATTGGACTGATATTACTATAAAACCTGGGAGGATTGAAATAAAAACTGATTTTGTGCTCAAAAATAAATTTTATCATAGGCTGAAATCCAATGGTGAAAATTTGTGTTACCCGGCGATTTATAAGTCATTATGTTTAAATAGCAAACCACTAATAAATCTTGACTAATCGGGGAAATGAAAGGCTGTGGGTACTATCCACAACTCATAGTTAGAAACTAGACACTATTTTTTTAGAGAACAAATAGAAAATGCATATATTTCTTTGAAAATATTTCAAATATGTGATGTAATTACTGGAAAACTACATATAATTGTTTTCTGAAATTGAGATAAATCTAGGTTACTATTTCTCTTTGCATAATGCTATACAATTTCTATTATATATATATATATGTTAATTAATCCGCAAATTACGTTAATTATTATCAAAATATCATTCTAAAAAAATAATGTAGCTTTAAAAATTGGTTCAGTAAAACATAATGGGAGGTGTCTTACTATAAATGCAAGGAATAACAAAATGTCTTGTTAGATTTTAGTTAAATTGATTAATAAAAATCTCAAATTTTCCCAAAATTGTTCAAATTCGTCAAATAAATGTGTTCCAGGAAATTTGTATTGAATCTATAGAATATGGCTGTGCTTTGTACAGAGTTAACTGTGATCTGGTACAAAATTTGATTCTAAGTTGTCCATTGGCTTTTGCTTCTCAGTATTACTGTTTCTTCCAGGATTGAATGCCTTGGACTAAAAATAATCGGTACATTATGTAGTCGGAACATATTTTATTTGAAACTTTCAGAATATACGGAATAAATTATAATAAATGATATAGTAAAATATATTCTGATCTACTTTTAGTGAAGCTATACTATAATCCAGTTTTAATTAATCTTGATATTTGCATTCAAAAGATGATAGTAATTACTGATAATGATCATTCAGTTAGTTAAGTATTTCTGACTATTATACTCAACTTTAACATGAGTCTTTGTACTAATGAAATAGTTGGCACGTTAGGTTTGGATTTAAAATTATAACTTGTAAACTATTAGAAAATATATATATGAATTGATTATCTTAACTTCCCATAAATTTTAGTATAATAATATAATAGAAATTTTACCATCCTTGAGGTATAACAATAAATCGACTCAGATTAAATAACTGATAAGCATTTCTATTAACATCTTGTTTTCGGTATATTCCTTGATTAAAAAAATACAAATTTGTTTATTTGTAGTTCTTTATTTTTGTTTTCTTTTAAATTTATGTTTTGAAGATTTAGTTATTAATAAAGCAACTAAAACATAATAATTTAAATGATAAATACTATAAACTAAAACTTTGTATTGTTGCCATCAAAACAAAAATAACAATGGAATAATAAAACGTAAAATTCGTCTTATACCCTTCAATTCCTTCATCTCAAATAAAATATCCAATTCCTAAGATTTCCTAAAATTAATCTCTTTAAACATTTACTGTACATATCAAAAAGTCCTTTTTAGGATCAAAAATGAGTTAATCAATTTTTGTACAATCAAATTGCATGCTGAGTCTGATAATAAAAAGGGATTCATTACAAATTAATAAAATTAAACAACCTAATTTTTAGTGACGAGTTGTGTCGATTAATCAATTATGTAGAAGGAGTATCTTCGCACAAATAATTAATTAAAAGGTAAAAAATGATGAAGAATCTTAGGATAAAGTTACAGATATTGGAGATAAGGACATGGGTAAGAAATAATTATGTTGAGGAAAATATATATATATTTACTTATTTCATACATATACATTAAACAGATGTAATTGTAATATTTTATAATTTTACATTTAAAAAAATAATTTCACTTATAAATTTATAGTTGTAATATATTTTTAAAGTACCACAAGATATTTTATACATTCTATTTAATTTTTGAAAAGGAAAAAAAGATGGAGAAAAAAAACCCAGAAAAACAGGAGGGGGAGAAGGCATACAAACGAAAATGAATATTTATTAATTACACTGCCCAACATA
>NW_027295454.1:0-1701 GCF_016086655.4 Lepeophtheirus salmonis | reverse complement strand
TTATATAATAATTATTTAAATAATTAATTATGAATCAATTAATCTATATTTATATCTGAAGTTTAGAGGACATCAATATGAATCAAAACGGACATGGTTATGCTACTTCTTTGAACATAAAATATTGTTATTTTTAGTCACCTATAGGTGTTTTGAACTTTAGTTTGATTAAAGTTGATTTATAATTTAAAATAGGTGCATTGTATTAAGAGAATCATAGTTCAAAGACGATTATATAATTTGGGATATTGAAGTCTGATTTTTTTTTTTTTTTTTTTAAAAGAGCTTCCCCAAAAATGTTTTATACAGTTGTCAATTTGTGATAAGAGCATGACAATATTTCTTCAAGAATAAAACTCATTTTTGAATTGATCTCATAAGAAAAGTCCATATATTTGCATGTCCTGGCTAAACCAGAAGAAGAGACAGAGAGAAAAAACGACGACATTTATTTTGAAAAGAAATTTAAAAGAAGTTTATTAATAATTTTATTATTTTCTCAAAAAAAAAAAAAAAAAATACAAATCAACACCTTCACTATCTATGTTCGCAATTTTTAATATTTTCTTGGAATTTCAATTAATTATATTTTTCTTCCTCGTAAAACAGTTATAATTTTTTAATTCGTATAAGCTTAAGTAAAAGTGAAATATTTTCATTTTACCAAACTAAGAAAGGATTTGAAAAACGTTGTGTTATATTTTAAAAATAAGTCCCAGTAATACCTTCATTCTGGTTGTCAACTACCTATAAATTTTATGAATACATAGTCATGTATTTTATTTAGGACATTTGATTTGAAAACGTCAGTCATACTTGTTAAAATATTATATTTAATATTGTCACCTTTTTTATGCTTTTATTGAGTTTACAAAAAAAAAAAACATAAAAAACATATGGATTGGTAAACTACGCAGCAGCGTAAATAGTTTAGTCATACATTTATTGTACATTTATTTAGAAGATAATTCCTCATTCATACAATAAACTTGAGAATTGTAATGATATTAAGAAATTCCAATAGAAGTGTAAAGAAGTTAAGAAGGTTCAATGATGCTGTTTTAAAAAACACATAATCACTCATAACTATTCTTATGAAATAATAGCAGAATTACAAAAAGAAGCAGATAATCTTTAAGAGTCTAGAGTTATCATCAACTTGTTTCCCGAAGGCAAAAAATATTTTACAAGTCCATATGTTTTGAAAACTTAATAAAAGCTTCAAAAAAGGCTAAAGAAAAATACTTTATTTTTCCTTTCATGTAGCAAATATTATTTCTAAGATTTAGTACAACATGATTACATTTGAATGATTTCTGCATTCTAATACACACTCTTCCAATGTCATTGTCTTTTATGTTTTGAGTAATGATGATTGTGCATTCTGATTCTAATGAACATAGGCTTTAAAGATATGTAAATAATTTAATTTGTTGGATAATTAATAACTCATTATTTAAATCCGCTGACGTTCTCTTATGTAAATCATGTTAGCACCATTATCATAAATGGAGTATTTATAAATCAATTCACATTTGTTCGTTTTATAGTTGAAGGCCAGGCATTTTGTTGAATCCTGACATATGATTGCACACACCATTAGTGGCATAGCTTCATACGTTTGGTAAAATGATATGCCCACAGCACCTGTTAAAAAGTATATCTTAGTAAAACCTTGGTTCATTTTTTTATAACCAAGAA
>NW_027295453.1:0-1340 GCF_016086655.4 Lepeophtheirus salmonis | reverse complement strand
TATGAAAGCAAATATATCTGTGGCTGCCAAAAAAAAAGATGATTCAACTGAAGATAAAACGAGATAAATATATACATAGATAGCCATGTAGGGACGTGGTTAAGTTTAAGACAAGTAGAAAGGACTATGAATTATTTTAAGTGACTTTGATACTTCAATCCCCCCTTCTGAATTATAAAAAGGGCCTCAGCTAAAAATGTATTAGTGTAGGTGGGGGACTTGGCATAGTAATTTTTAGGAAACTATGCTTTAGGAAATATTATTGAGTCCCACCGAGCTATTTACAGATCTAAATTCATAATTTACCACACCCGTTCTTATACTCAAAATCTTGTACATACAAAAATTAACTTTTGAATCTTTTTCCTCTTCCCCGTTTTTTTCTGCCTAGCAACAGTTTTTATTCTTTATTCTACTATTAAAAATTAGAAGGGAAGTTAATTCGTCTTGGATGAACACTTTTGAGAATTCAATCTGTTCAATAATTTTTCAGGCAGTACCATGAAAGGGAGATCGCATTAACCAGTTAATTCGTCTTGGATTGCTGCAATTCAAATAAACGCTTATTGCTGCAATTTAAATGAACACTTATAAGAATTTAATTTGTTCAATAAAGCCAAATAGTGACATTGTATAACTAATTTGACATATTACTTTCGTAAAATTTCGAAGTGTCTGATTTATTTGCAGGAACAGTAATTTTAAAGTTGCTTTGTAGTTGGTGCATGTATTAAGGGATCTTTACTTTTTGGCAACTTAGGAGTAGGTTAGTAGATTGACATGGGGTTGAACAGGATTTCATTTAAAAAGGTTATTATAATAAACTTTTTATTTGTGATATAAGAAAAAAAGATCAACAAAAAAATAAAAAAAATAACTAATAATAAACTTGGTTTAGCTACATATTAAGATGATTGTTGCGTAGAAATCTGTTGAATGTTTACTGTTAATGATAATATGGTATCTTTGCAATTTGTTGGGTTGTCTTCTGAGCATGCGTAACTGTGGGAGTATTACCATACGCAATACCTGTTTTGGAGTAATTCTGACGAATATAACTTTTTTTTTATCAAACAAGGGATGCTAACAATTTTTTTTTTTTTTTTTTCGTTTTTTGGTTTTTAATTATTGTTCTGGAATAAATTAGGTACTTTAAAATTCGATTCATATAAACAATTATAAGCAATGAATAACATCATTTATTTGAATTTTCAAATAATTTTTGTGTCCAAATGCATCCCCCCTTCCATGTTTCTGTGGAACGGACAGGCTCATACTAGTATATATATATCAAATTCAATCTTGCGCACTTAATTATATGCACAATTAGTTCTATAAAA
>NW_027295452.1:0-1190 GCF_016086655.4 Lepeophtheirus salmonis | reverse complement strand
AAAATTCCGATAATACAACTATAACCCACACATACATAAATATACTACATGCGTCTTTCCTTTTCTGATAACATTAAGATTAATTTTATCATCCATCATTTATATTTCAATCAAAACTTACAAATCTGTCAAGTTTAATAAACCTTCGGTTTTGTATAAGAATCTTGCCACTTTTCAGCCTTATCTTATAAGTTTTGACGTTGATTCTTCCAACAACAATTCCAACAAGGTCCCACAACATACTAACTCTGTTTTAAATTCTTCCTTTCACACTCATTTGAATAGTGTCTTGAGTTCTTGTTTTTCGGTTCTGGTATAAATCTCGCTTTTTTATCATTTTGTTTCTCCTCTTCTCCCACTCGACATTGGTCAAGGATTTTGAATTTTCTAAGTTTGAATTTATTGTTGGAACAAATGATCGAATTTGATGATCGAACATTATTTCTGCTGGGCTTCTTCCATGGTCTTTTGGCGTGCTCTTCCATTCATTTAACTTGAATTGAGGTCCCCCCACCCAATCGATATCTCAAAGGAATTCCAAACATAGAAAACGTTGCAGCTATTGCTCTTAAATTGTTTTGTATTTGCCATCTCTCAAATGAGAGCAAAAATTGATGCCCAGAACAGGGTCAACCATAACTAAATAATATTTTCTTCCCAATTTGAAATATATCTAGCGACACCTCTTCAAACGTGCGATTGGTTGGTTCATTTTTACTCCATATGTCTTCTTTGGCTTGTAATGATTGATATCGTTGGCATAAGTCACATGCATTAACTTTTTCTTTTATGTATTTATCACTCTTTGGTCAATATACCGTTTGACAAGCTCTTTGTTTGGTTCGTACGATCCCTTGATGACTGTCGTGTAAAGCATTTAATATAGATTTACGTAGTCTAATTGGTACAACTATTCTTCTTCCATATAAAATTGTTCCGTCCTGAATATAGCCTCCTTTTTCTAGGCATTTGAATTCCTTAGTTAGTTTTGTATCCTCTCTTAAGTATTTTATTAACTTTTGAAGTTCTTCATCTTTTCTACATATTTCCTGAACCCTTTGCAATTGAAAATTTGTTTCATTTTTGAATCTAAGAATTCCATTCACTGAAGTTTGCATGATTCTTATTGTATCGGTTATCATTTTTTCTCCATTCATCAAGTCTTTTTCTGTTGGGTCTTCTAATGGTGA
>NW_027295451.1:0-1465 GCF_016086655.4 Lepeophtheirus salmonis | reverse complement strand
TTATGATCTTCTTCATTAAAATATATATTTCTATGTTGACGAATATATTTTGTCTAGTCTAGTTAGACGAAGTGATGCCCGCCGAAAGGAGATGGCAATCAAATCAATAATATTTTCATGCTCTTTTGAGAAGCAAAAGTTAAATATATTTATTATTTAATCAAGTCTCTATTTGTTCTGGAAGAGATGAAAAATGGATTAGTGATTCCTCTCTGAAGAAAATAATTAAATGAGAATAGTTTATTACCATAACTAATACCATATTTATTTATAATTTTGTAGAGAATATATGATTTTTCAAGTGTATTTTTGCATTCCTTAATTCTCAAAAATTACATTAAAATTTAAGGACTAAAAGTACAAAAATAATCATTAAATCTTTAGAGCCAATCTGTGCAATTAGGTAAACAAAAATAATTATACTTTGGAAAAATTTATAAAACAAAAAGAGACTGTTTGTTGATTAAAGAAAATGAAGTCCAACAATTATTAGGAATCCTGTACTTTCATTCCATGGTTCATTTACACAATTACACTGTAATATGAATTTTACAAAATATGGCATCTTTAAAAAAAGTATCATAACTCTTCAGTTATGAATATTATCAAATAATATTCTTAACTAAATGCTTAAATGTAGACCATCAAATTGAATAAGTTGCATCAAATTTATATTATTGATTGTATGTTTTTGAGACAATTTACTTTAAAAATACTAACGAAAAAATAAATGATGTAAATATCATATACCAATACAGTATAAAGAAAAATTTGGACTATAATACACAAGGAGCACTCTATAAAATGAATTAAATCCATAAGGAACATTAATATAATATTACATCTCGCAGGGATTTTGTTCAACTCATTTTTTAAAAAAACGGGGAAGGACTGTATATAAATAACAAAATGATTGTGATTTTCAATTAGGTTGATTAACGAACTAAAGTACTTGCTGGCTACTCCAATCGTATTATTTTGTTTTTCTTAAACCCTTATCATTATTTTGTTATTCTTGAGGGGAGAACGTCAAGTAGTCAAATATGAGTGTAATCATGATAAAGGGATAGTAACACCCAGGATTTGTTGGAGAACGACCAATCTTCTATGTTATTAAAGCAAAGTTTGAATATTTGTCGACGCCTAATAACTCCGGGATAGTCGGTTACTAGCGCTCATAATTATTAAATTTAAAAAATAGTACTAGAAAGGGTTTTTTGTCATAGTCCAGTGTCATAAAAATTTTGAAAGTTACAAAACTCAGTAATGATAACATTTTAATTGAGAAAACAAAATGAATTACATTTTATACCTATCAAATTAGTACTTATTTAATAACGACAATAAATTAGACAAAGTTTTGCAAGCTTTACGTGGCTCTTCATTGATTAATAATTGTATTTTCTTATTGTTCTAAGAATAAAACTTTTTTGAGTAAATGATTACTGTTTGAATAAAATATAGG
>NW_027295450.1:0-2104 GCF_016086655.4 Lepeophtheirus salmonis | reverse complement strand
AAAGAAAGACACACACAACATTTTTCATATACCTTTAAAGTACTTCACATTGAGTTGATATTTGAGTTAGATATTATGTTTAACGTTACTGGCTGCAATCAATGTTAAAAGTATATCTATTAATCTTGGCTACAATGAACTTTCCAGTTAAAAAACAATTTATTTTTATGAAAAATACAGGAAACATAAAATGATATATTCAAAGATTCAATCATTTATATCAATAAAATGACAGGCAATATTTCAAGGAGATATTACGGTCAATTATAAGGTTTGAATTCAAATTTCTGGGATGGATTGAGATACCCGAGAGTATTAACTGTAGTTTAAAATATCCGTTGTATCTATTTGACTTAATTTGGTCCCAATATTGTTTTAGACATATAATTTAATAATTTTCTAATTCTATAAATGTGGCAGTGAATTTTAGCAACCTAAAGTACAATTTGCGGTGCCTCCAAAGGATTAAGTAAAATCATTTGTTCATTAAAATGAACTTTAATTTTTTGGAAAATGTATTCATTGTTCAATTTTGAGAAAAAATATTTTAGCTTCCTTTTAGGTTGACGTGTTACAAATTTGTAATTTTATTACAATGGCTCAGTACTACTAAGAGTTGTTCATAAGTCATATATGTATAATAAATTTTAATAATTAATTATGACATAATTCATCTATATTTAAATACGCATTGGTGGATGGGTTGGGTAAGGTTGAGCTTTATTTTGGGTAATTGAAGCGGACAAAGCGCAATACTGACGTACGGATATGCCAACAACCAGTAAAACGGGCTGTAATTGACGCCATGGGATCAATGCTAAGGCTGAGACATTTTGTAAATAAGCTAAGACCAAAAGCATAATGATTTAAATGGAATAATTCCTATTTGAAATTTTAATTTAATATCGCTTTTAACTTTCTACTGTAGATGTTTTATTCTGATATATTTCATGTGATTTTGTTGGTTTTGTGGTTTTTGTTTCTAAAATTGTTGAATAATTTTTAATTACATAAGAGTGTATCTTTTTCAAAAAATTTATAGCTATTCACAAAGTTGAATTTTTTGAAAAATTTTAAAATCTGATTTTTAAAATAATTTTCAAATATTAAATATTTGGATAAAAATTTTACATGAATTTTTGTAGGAAAAAAAATTTTGAAATACTAAATTAAATTTTAAACTTTTTAGAAAAAAAAAGTCAAATATTAAATTTGTCTAGTCAAAAGCCCCGTAAGTCCCCACACCGTATCTAGCAAGGATATAGGACGGAGTTACAACGATGTCGATATTCAATTCCACATTAAGTCCACAAGTATTTACACTAATAACTCCCCAACAAATCATCAGCGTCATTACTCTCTCTGTCCTAAAAATAATTATAGCCTCTAATGGGTTAAGTTAGAATTGCAATTATTTATTTTAGAATCCATAGGTTGTGGTTATTTACAAATTTATTTACTTAAGATTATTCGATCCAACTACATTTTGATATCATTATATTAGGATAGATTGATCTTGTCGATATTTTTGATTTCCCCACTATGCATACAATTTCATAACTAAGAAAGATAAAGTGCACTAGGAATGGATTCCAACAGTTCTTCAAATATTTGATTAGAAATTGATGATACCATTTTGAACCTAGGATTGATAGTGACAATGAAGATATAAATAATAATAATCCTTGAATAATTAACAATATGATTTCTCTATGAGAAAATACAACTTACTGTTCATTCTATTGTATACTCACCAATTACAATTTCCTAAACAGGTAAGAATATTCTTGAAAATTTTGAATAAATCATTTTGGCAGAGAGCTTAATAGGATGAATGAAATAGCTAAGTAGTAAATATTTATTGAGCTCATTATATGTGTGGGTATTAAAATACGTGGCAGAAAACTGCCTTGGGGAAAATTGCCCGTAGAAGATGGTTTGGAGAAAATTGATATAGAGGAAAATTGCCAGTAAGAAAAATTGCCCCTATTTTGATCAAACTTCATGATGATTAATAACACATTATAAATTCACTTATTATTTATAAGAAGTATCCTATCATATTTATTTGTTCCACCCTCCAAGGGAGTAACTTCAAGTGTGA
>NW_027295449.1:0-461 GCF_016086655.4 Lepeophtheirus salmonis | reverse complement strand
TTTAGGCAACTCTTCCATTTTGGGATAATATTTGAAATCATAAAATGATGGATTAACGTGATGTGTGCAACTCAAAATCTAAGTACATATATGTTAAAGAGTTTTCTAATGTAAAATTTAAAAAAAAGTATCAAACTAATCATTAAAACTCATGATTATGCCCTTTAAAAATTAATTTAAACTTCAAATTGCGTTTGTACAAGATTATGTATTAGGTTTTATTCAAATAATATGAAATCCTTAATTGATCTTTAAATAATAATTCAATTAAGTTTTAACGATGATTATGTATTTATATGTTAGTTGCCGAACAGTAAGAGATAGAAAACTTTATACAGACTGAAGCAATTGCTTATATTCCCAATTCTTGAGTTTACAAAGATAAAATGATGCAATTTTAAGTAATTACATTTAATTGAGCCGTGAGTTAATAAGGTTTCATGTATTTACGCACGGAGTTG
>NW_027295448.1:0-1258 GCF_016086655.4 Lepeophtheirus salmonis | reverse complement strand
TCAAAACAATACATTTTTGAAAATAATAATAAAATATTTCCCCAAATTAAAAAATCTATCTTTAAGTTTGTGCTTAGATCTATGAGTGCAACAAACATTTTTTCAAGAACATTTAAAATAAAAAATTAAAATTAGGCTTCAATCCAGAACCTTAAAGTAGTTAGAGATCAATTTTTGGTTTGATATTGCTTGATGAATTAAATACAATTTTGATATGGATACATCCATACATATAATAAAATACATGCTTCACAATTTATTTAATCAGGCAATGCATACGTTTGATTTTTTTTTGGTCTCAATTTATGAACCAATTTTTTTTTCGTTCTCAATTTATGGACCAATTTTTTTTGGTCTTAACTTAATTTTAAATGAGCACAATCTAGATTAGTTTTCTGTATGAGCTTTCCAAACCAAATTTTTCTTTTAAACCGAACTTCTTTCGAGTACCAGATTAGTTTGATTCACTAAAAATCATTACGGCTCCAGAACTGTGTAGTATTATCAGAGCAAACCCAACACTAACAACTATACTCTTTGTTGGCTGAGAATAATCGTGCTAATTCAAGGAATTCTAAAAAAACGTTTCTTGACACACTGGGGCTTTACCCTTTTTTTATACTAATTAAGCTCAATAACAGTATTCTTTTATATACCAATTCTTATTCCTATGAAGTAATACTTATGGCTGGATAATATGGCTCACATAAAAACAACTATACGAATAAACACGTTCTCGGATTTATTCAAAACCTTAAAAGTTATGGGCAAAATTATAAATATTGGATTCATAGATAAAATTAGGTTTATAGAAATTCGTTTACATATATTTGACAAATAGAAATTGATTTTTATAACAAAGAACTGAGTTGTTTTCCCGAGGTGCAGTGAGGGAAGTACAAGTGAAGGGTCGAAGTGAGCACAACACAATATATGATTGTGATAAGTTAATAAAATATTTAGATATATTTATTATTATTATATATCATATTCAGAAATGCATGCAGACTTTCATGGACACATTTTGATCTAGTTCTATAGCTCTAGTACAATCCTCTTCATGGCCTCTTGATGAAGAAATTGACAGCATATGATGTCAATGATTCTTCGCGACGGACCATAGTATTAATATTCCGTGTCTCCTTCAAAATGCTTTGAACTCTACGTATTGAAGTTTGGACAGTTGTGATTGGATATGAAGGGGATGAATTATATATTATAGAAATCTATTACGAGACCCAGCATGGTCCTATGAATG
>NW_027295447.1:0-556 GCF_016086655.4 Lepeophtheirus salmonis | reverse complement strand
CTTCAAACATAAAAAATTATAATTTCCAATAAGATACTTATTCAAAGTTTAATTATCGAATATCAAATGGAATTGTAATCATAGTTATTCTCCTCTCTGATAGTGAGGAATATCAAGGACTATTACGAGACCATGGGAGGACAGAGTGCAATTGAGTTTGCACCAAAAGTCGAAAAGAAGATAAAATTATGACTAAAAGAAAGGCATACAAAAATAATTACCTCAAATTTGGCTTCATCAGTACATAGGATACAACATGCCCTCTCCCTTTGTAAAAGAAACATGTGGCATGAAATTGTGGAACCAAGGGATGGTTCCGATCAAACTTAAACTTAGTATTAATTTCAGTTCGAATTATGCTCTTTCCATTGCTGTCGTTTTGTCTAAATAAACATGATATTTGCATTAATGTAATGTAGTGTTGTTTTTAATTATATTTTATATAAAGTGTATTTTATACACTTTAGAAAGGTGACCTGACTGAAAATAGTTTGATAAACGCTGGTATAGATAACCATTAAAAAAATTACTTGACAAGTAAAGTAATAAGAAGGAT
>NW_027295446.1:0-1183 GCF_016086655.4 Lepeophtheirus salmonis | reverse complement strand
TTAACTGGATTTTACTAAATAAACTTTAGCTCCCTAAATTTTGGTTGGATCGTCCATCGCAGGTGAGAGCCGGCACAGATTTTTAATCTTGCAGATCGATTGGTACCGTTTTTAGCGGATTATTTTTCTTTTTTAATTACTACGAAAGTGAATCTCCATGCAACCTTGTAGGGTAAACATACTTCATAAATCATAACATAACTATGACAGGGAAGAGTTTGAATTAACTTAACTTACTGCAATATTGAGTATAAAAAAGTTTCCCCTCGAATAGATTGTAATTCATTGGATCTGCATTTGAATATCCTAGCCACCTGCCTTCTCATCCTCTCTTCATGTTCTGTTTAAGGGATCTTGTCTTGTCTATGTGTGCTTCACTCATCTTCTTTCATGGAAGGATCACTCAATGTGCAGATGTCACTTCCCTTTCAAGGTCTTTAGATAGTGACTTCTAGCCTTGTGAATCATTGCCCCTTTTTTCAAAAGGCAATTAAATTCCTCAAAATTTTCTACGGAATAATTGTATACTGCTATAAGAATTAATGAGTTCCATAAAAAAGACAGAATAATTCACTGAAATCCCAAGTGAGGAATAGAAAGAGTTATCATACCTAATCCACTGCTCCTTCATGGAAATTCCGAAGT
The DNA here is from genome assembly GCF_016086655.4 of Lepeophtheirus salmonis. Classification (NCBI taxonomy): domain Eukaryota; kingdom Metazoa; phylum Arthropoda; class Copepoda; order Siphonostomatoida; family Caligidae; genus Lepeophtheirus; species Lepeophtheirus salmonis. Next base: position 538 of record NW_027295446.1, on the reverse strand, counting down.
CTTTTTCTTCTTAAGTCAACTTTGCTTCGTCTCTTTCTCTAATAAAAATATTTCATTGAAGAATCCATCAGTTTCCTTGATGTATAAATATACGGCAGAAATGTCTTATCTGAATCCCAATTTCCTTAATAAGGCGTGTTTGTGAATTATTATCTAAATGGATCATTAGTATAACCTGACCCATGCTTTCTTTTTTACTTGTGTTCCTCTTTTCTCATTGGAAAACGAGTGGAAAATAATTAATTCTAGGCTTCTTAAGATAATGCGCCTCTCTTTTCTCGATAGTTTTGTCTGCATTGTCAAAGGATATTTTGTTCAATAGAATCAAAAGCTTATTTAAAATCCAAGCGGAGAAAAGAAAAAAAATTGGGTTCTCTACTTGGAGTATTCAACAATTGATTGGAGAGGCAGTACTACATCTTGCATTTGCCTGCCCTATATAAAGCCAAACTGAGTATCTGGGAGTATCCTTTCCATTATTGGTTTCATACGGTCCGTCAGAAACCCACAGTAAATTTTATATTCTATTTCTACTAAA
>NW_027295445.1:0-792 GCF_016086655.4 Lepeophtheirus salmonis | reverse complement strand
TTGGTGATTTGAGATATAATAACTCAGTCCTTAAAAAAACTTTTTCGGCTTGTTATGAAACTTTGTATAATGGGCCATTTGTGAGTTTTTCTTCTCCAAGGACTCTCGACAGTTGGATATAACCTTTAAAAGTCAGTAAAGGATTTCACCGGCTTACAAAAGCCTATCAAAGAAGAAGATTCAAGATCTGAAGAATCGTGAACGGGTTTGTCAGCCTCCTTCTTGATAAAGTTTATTGTGCTCAGAGAGTGGAGTTTTCTTGAGGGAAGATATCCCGGTTGAGTGATAGTGGCAATGTGGCTAAGACAGTTCTGTTTGGAATGATTTACTCTCATCCAGGCCCCTCTTACAACCTTTATTGTTTACCAGATTGTTACAATTTCAATACTGATAAAATAAAAGAAGTAATCGACACACTAACCTAAAAACTAAAAGAAATCGGCTTTTTTATTGTGGCTTCCAGGTTTGATAATCATGCCACTGATTTTGCACCCACAACTTTAGAAAGGACATCAGTCCAACAAGCCAATTCAATGTTTCACAACAGTAAAATCGTGGGATTGGAATGGTATTCCAATCATGGGTTCCAGCATGGTTCCATCAAGTATTTTCCATGATCATGAATGTGAATCTGGCAACAAATTCGATGAATTAATATTTGTTATTGCGACTAAAGTATTTCAATGTAATATTAAAATTTTGTTAGGTCCAAAAATAATGAAGTTCGTCTTAATACGTTCCTAAAGAAAAAGGTTCAATAGTTTATATCAAGTAATGTTCCTGTTCTTCCTT
>NW_027295444.1:0-897 GCF_016086655.4 Lepeophtheirus salmonis | reverse complement strand
ATTACAACAACATGGAACAAAATAATTTTTTCGTGAGACTAAAATTAATCAAAATTTAACGACTAAGGAGTAAAAAAAACTCCAAAAAGAGAGGAGCAAAGTTGGAATTAGGCAAAATTTCTTGATGGTCACAGAAACTCTTTCCATTTTAAGAATATGAACTTCGTCAACAATTACATTTAGTTTATTAGAACATCTACTACTAAGGAGGAGAAAATACTTCAAAAAGGAAGGAGCAGGGTTGGGACTAGAATTAATTTTTTCATAGTAAGCGAAAATCTTTTCATTTCAAGAATATAAATTACCATAACCCAATAACATATTAAATATCCTTAAGATCTAAATTTCTTTCCATATCCAGCAGTAGATCCTATCCCAAAAAAAGAAAAAGAAAAGGCTTCCAGGGTAATTTATATATAATAGGACGAGAGATTGTACTTCGTTTTACTTGAACGAACATTTGACGATTTAGGAGTATAAAGGAGTTTGAAAAGAGAGAATCAGATTTGGGATTAATTTATTCAGAGTCAAACACAACCCTTTCTTTTTAGGATCTGTAATTGAGTACATGTAAATGATTGTCGTACAGTAACATATTTCATATCCATAAGATCAAGTTTTATTTCCATATCCGGGATGTAGATCTCATCCAACAGAACTAAGGTTTTTAAGCTTATTACAACAACATGGGATGAAAGAATTGGAATAGTGACACTAAAATTAAAGAACATCTAATAACTAAGGAGTACAAAAGTCTCCAAAAAGAAAGGAGCAGAGTTGGGATTAGGAATTAATTTCATCATAGTCAGGCAAATAGAATATGAGCTACGTTAATTAATACACTTAGTGGATTGTCTCCCAATAACATATTTAATATACAAATTTCTGTCAATATTC
>NW_027295443.1:0-1886 GCF_016086655.4 Lepeophtheirus salmonis | reverse complement strand
CACAACCATACAGCCAATGTTTATTTTTATACCATTCCGAATTGAAGCTGCGACTATACTTCCTGTTATTGCTCATTCTTGGCTAAGATAAGATCAATCTGCATTTCTGGTAACAGACGACCTAGTCTTTTAATGATTACTTTCCTATCCAGAGACAACCGCACATAATTATGTACCTGAATTTGCCTTACTGTCTGTGTTTCTGAGCAATTATTTATTTTCTGATGGCCTGTGCCTAATTCTAAACAGAACTCTGACAAATAACAACAATTATCAAGTGACTAAAATGAATTTTCCATAAAGATAAAAACTACATAGTAACATCTCTAATTGTCACTCATAACCAATAAACAATGATTGGCAAATTGCGAAGCAGGGAAAAATAGGTATAGTGTATGTTACAAAAAGTCAAATTCATTTTTTTTTCCTTTAAATCCCCTTAATCTAATAGATAATGGTAAAAATACATTTTGATACCAAAATCATGTCTCTAGCTTCAATATCAAGGGGAAGAGACTATCTTTATCATCAAAACATTACATCTTCTTGTAAAATTTATTTTTGTAACCTACACCAAAATTCGGCGATCTAATAAAAAGATGATATTTCAATATAGCACACATTTTTTAAACATCAAGACAATTAAGTGAAATTTTCAGGAATTATAGAATACTATATTGTGCAAAAGAGACACGCTTAAATACCTACAATTGAATGGTATAATAGATTTGGCTATATGCATATCTTCCCACGATCTAAAGATAATTATTGAAAAAGGAAAAAGAGAGTTAAAAATTAAGATAAAGTGCTTTAATAATGTAATAAAGATTGCAGGTGCTAATGTCTGGTTAAAATTATAAACATTGCATCTAAGATTGATTAAAAACTTCATCAAATACTAGATACTAAGTAAATTTATTGACGTCCATTATACCTTTTATTTGATCCATTACTGTGGAAAATTTTTAAACACAGTTATTCATGCATTTGCAGACTACCCTTCACTCCATATACCGAAAAAAATCATATGGCCTAACATAGCAGGAATAAATAATAAATTCGTAACTGCTTTGCTTTTATTCGGGCTCACATAAAATATTTTGAGTGCTCCCAAAGGTTAATAGAAATACAAGCTTAGACCATCATATAATAGGGCTTGCCAGAATTTTCAATCTGATGTATCGTATCAACTGTTAGGCAAGATAGGCAGATTTTGACAAGACACGCAACTACTCATAATCTATGACGCCACTATTACTAGAATGTTCAATTTAATATATTGTACCGACTGCTGGAGTAGGAAAAACAGATTTTGACTAAACACGCAACCACTCATACACTATGACGTCAATATTAAAAGTGTGGTGCAAGTCAAACATCAGTGCTGGACGCGTTATGGTATAACCTTGTATTTCTATTAACCTGAGAGTGCTCCCTACAAAAACTCGCCCCATAGAGTTAGCTCTCGACAGAAATGAAGAATATAGAGCTATTCTTATTTCGACAGCTGAGGAGATACTATGTCTGTGTCTTATAAATTCCGGATTATCGTAATCTAACGTGGAAGTACCGGGGTATTTGAAACAATACCCCCATTTAGTTGAAAGATATAAGGAAGTTTCTTTCTCGTCTTATACTCCCCCTAGAAAGTTCAAAAGTTTGGTGCATCAATATTGTTCTTTTTGTCTCCATCCTACTTTTTTGATAGTATGCAGGGTGTCCACGATAAATTGGAACTATCTTAAAAATTCAACCTGCTTGATAAAAATTGAGTTTGGAGTGTATTTGTAAATATGAAAAAGTTAGACATGATATTAAACAATAAATTTATTAAACATATCCTCCCTCAGCAGCCACCATCTTCTCCATCCTGCTCCCTAAAGGAT
>NW_027295442.1:0-1103 GCF_016086655.4 Lepeophtheirus salmonis | reverse complement strand
CCTTGATTATAGCCTATCAAAAGGGTCGTTGATGCTAAAAATGTGTCAGTGATAGATTCAAACTACGTTCGAACCACAATCTACTGTGTTAGTTTATAAAAAAGGATTAAATTAATATAAAAATATTTCCTGAAAAGAACACTAATTAATTTACCTATATGACATATATAGTACTCATATAATAACAATATCTATTTATCATAATATTATTTTAAATGGAATTAAAATATACAATCGTATATAAAGAATACTTTTTTAATATCATTTTTTTGGACAATTGTCAAAATGGTACTTCAGAGAAATGTGCATTCGGCAAAAAAAACAAAACAAAAAAACGACCAATTGTCCTAGAACTGCTGGGAACCCATTGGTTGGATTACTTGAGACAACTTAATCCAGTTAATTCCATGTTGATGTAGCTTGGAATAGTTTAATTTATGAAAAAATAATAATTTATCCGAAAAATATAAGGAGTTGTAAGTTTCGTAGCATTTATAAAGTCAAAAGATTCTGAGGTTTATCTTAGCAAGTCATATCTAATTTAGTTTAAACTTTTTAAGCCGAAAAGTTATTAAGAAAAATAAATTATAAGTTTAATTCATAGTCGATGTGAAAAAGTGTAACACAACTTTTTGAATATTAAGGCCTGTAAAATAAAATGCAGACTCCAGTATTAAAGTACCCCTTGCTTTAAGTAAATGGACTTCAAAGACCATTCCTAGATAAAATGGAGTAATTCTAATACTATAATACTTACTTAAGTTATATTTAATGAGTGTAACTCCATCTTACTACCCATTAATAGAACAATAAAAAGAATATTATTGAAAATGTAAGTATATATTAATAGCATTAGATTTATATGAATTATTAGATTAATTCCTAACTAATTATATTCAAACATGAATGACTATCCTTTTTTGATATAGATATACAGGGTGTCCACGATAAATTTGAACTACTTTAAACTTCATCCAGATCCATAATGTGGATGCTCGGGGTTCAATCATACTAATATAAAAGGTTGCGTGAACAATACACTATAACTTCCACCACAATTGTTTTGACAACAAACAATAGTCATCATGGAACAAGCAAGGAGA
>NW_027295441.1:0-938 GCF_016086655.4 Lepeophtheirus salmonis | reverse complement strand
ATATGGGTAAAAGTATTTTAAATGTGAGTTATTTTGAAAAATACTTGAGGAGAAAAATAATACATATAGAACTTATTGAGCGCCATGTTTTAAATTTTTTTTCTTATTTGTTTGAATTGTTAGAGTTTAAGAGTGAACAATTAATTTTATTTACTAAAATGAATAAAATAATTAAAGTGCAAGTTTAGAGCGGTTTTTTATAGTGATAATAATAATTTTAAAAAATGATATTAAATTATTCTTAATAATTATTTATTTCTTTTTTTGTGATATTATATGAAGTTTATAACTTTATCGACATAAAATGATTTATATTACAAAAATAATAGTTTCTTCTCTATCAATTTGCATTTTAATAAATGGTTATCCTTTTTTCTGACTAATATGTATAATATACAAAAGTATTATAGTTATATGGTTGTTGTTTTTCGAGTCCGGATATATCTTTCGATGTTCTTAAACAACTTGAAATAAGAACTGGGAGCTACAATTCGTCGGTATTTAACAAACCACTGTATTCAAAAAGAATTGCCGTCTTTGTTCTGCTTGGTCATTGACAATTTGAAGAGCATCTATTATTTGAAGGGATTTCTTATAATCATCATTACTTGTCCACAATTTTGGATCAACTTTTAAAAACTCTTTTGGGAGTTTAAGTAGTTCAATGATTTTTTTTTGTGTCTTTAGTAATAAAGTCTTCCAAATTTTTTGAACTTTGGACTTGCTTTCTATATTTTTCAATCAAAACAATATTTAGTTTTTCGTTGCCAAAATCATTCGACGATGAAATGGAGTCAAACCAACTATCCCTTCAGACAAATGATATGAAAATGTTTCAATTGTAGTTTTTGAAATTAAAATATTGATTCTGGAATAATTGTTTTGGGATTTCATCAAATTCAAATGATTGAATAGAGCATCTAAGGCTGTAGGAGCAG
>NW_027295440.1:0-1546 GCF_016086655.4 Lepeophtheirus salmonis | reverse complement strand
CGTATACTTGGGTCCAACTCTATTGAAGAGTCATTGTCATTGCCTGATATTATTCTTGAACGTCAATCCATGAGTATTTTCCAATATACATTAAAGTACTATAACTGTAAAGATTCGAACTAAATTCGAACAACATACTACTGTGTTGATCATTACTGAGTATAATTACTAAAAAATATATTGCTGCAAAAGGAAACTAATTAATTTACTCTATACGACACATATGTGTCATGTTTCATACTATTTATCATACTAACATTTTAAATTGAATGGAAATATACAATGGCATATATCACTATATTAAAATTACTTTTTCGGCCAAATATGCCTAATGGTTTTTCGGCTAAATATTAGTTCAAAAGTTGTCTTTTGGCAAAATATACATTCGGTATATTGTCTGGTACCAATTTTCGGGGGGGGGGAGGCATATAAGGGGGGCTTATTCTATACCCAAAACATAACAATTACTTTTTATGACTCAAGAAGACTAGGCGGTTGAGAGGGGGTTGAGTTATACTTGAAAAAGTGACTGGCGTCCCAAAAAATAACTGTACGAATAAGAAAGTTTTCTAAATTTATTCAAAATCAAAAAAAGTCATGGACAAAAAAAAAAGGTGAAAATTACTGTTTGTTTTTGTTTTTTTCAGGTACAAAAAAAATAGATTATCAATGGACTATTTGATTTGTGGAATAAAAAAAGTTTATAGAAATTAGTCTGCAAATTGGTTTGCATATAAATTTGACACATGAAAATTTAAGTGAAATATCTGGCATAATAGTATATTTTCAAATATTTTTATCTATTTTTCAACAAACGTCAATTACCGATTTTTAAAAAGAAATGTCCCGAAATGAAAAATTTCGTAGGTTTGGGTTTCTCTTCACAAAGCCAATAATTGCTATTAACTACTTCTGTATAAATTATTCCTAACCCGTTTTTGTAATTTTCTTGTCAAATTTTTGACATTGTTATTGTCACTCCCTTCTTGGCCTGAGCAAAGCCGGATAACCTTTTGCTAGTATGTAATTAAAGTATGTTAGTACATCGTTGTTGAATCTTTCTTTCAAAGTGTGGACCATCAAATAAAACTGAAAAGAATGATTTTTCTCTAATTATCCTACTTTTGTTGTCCCTAATCGATACAAACATAAAATTATTTGTACAAATCTTGACATTTTTAAGGGTTTTCAGTGTTTCTTATTTAAATTTTTACTATAATATCAGTGTTTATTATCGGGAAGAAGTAGTATTCAATGCAGGAGTTATTTATTTTAAAACAATTTAATGAAGTTTCATCAAGGTTTGTCAAAAAAAACCAGTCTATTTTAAGTAGTAAAAACATCAACTGCGAGCCCTTGAGATGGCATCGTCGTCATGAAGTCAGTGAAAACACTCTAGAGTGATAATAAAATAATTATACAACTGGTCAGTGTTATTGTTTTAAAAAAAAGGTATAATACATCAATCCCTCCCTCGTCTATTTATTTACTCCCAACCTCGACTGACAAACTGGAAAGGAAAACTTAAAAAAGCAAACAACATATG
>NW_027295439.1:0-37294 GCF_016086655.4 Lepeophtheirus salmonis | reverse complement strand
GTGTACATATTGAATAAAAAGTGAAGAAATTGTTTTGCTTCCCATTTTTGAAATAAAAATGGCACAAAATAAAAATATTTCGAAGTCAAAACAGCTCTTAAATTTTTCGAATTTTTGAGTCCTCACCTTGTACTACCTTTGCAAACCAAATTGTCCAGAAGTAATGTTTTTGGCTTGGTTTGATTATTTGTAAGCGGAAATTCGGAAAAATTTAAAGAAGGATTGCGATAATACTTTTACATTCTTAACAATATAACAAAAGGGAGTTTCGTTTCAACTATTTCTCTTTCATTTTACTATTTTTTTTATGATGAAGAATAATTCTAAGTATTTAATATATACTTATAAATCCAAATAAATCTGTAGACTATAAAAACAAATATTTTCATTTTTTTCCCTGTTATTTGACATTAGAAAAAGTCAAAATCTAGAAACAAAGAAAACTTAAAATTTTTGCAAACAAAGATTGGGGACCCTAAACTTGCAGATTTTATTGGTTTTTTTTTTTTTAAAAAGCAAAATATTTCATTTTCCAACCAAACGACAGATGAAACAGAAATAAACAAGTTTTGTTAATATTTAATGCCCCTTCGTTTAAAAATATCAGACTAACAACAAAAAAGACAACGTTTGTGCAATCTTCTATGCACCAGTGTCAGTGTCCAGAGACAGTTGCCATCTTCATTCGGACCATTGAGGAAATAAATTGTGTGGAAAGGTGCTTACAAACAAGAAGAGTAAAAGTTTCTGCAGCATTAATATGGTTGATTTATATACCTTTTCAATTCTGCTCTACTCTGGAGCTCATCTCTACCCTATATACTTTTCAAATTTTTTTGGAATCTTGAAGAAAAATATTTTCTTTACCTCTCATTCAAATTTATATTCTTTCCGAGCTGCCATCCAAATAGCTTTGTAAACCAAAGACGCGACCTTCATCGTCAAGAGCTGTCAATCTGTAAGCCAGAATGTCGAGGCACTAAATTTTTATGTAGGAGGATATAGTGAATAAAAAATAAGTTTCAATATAGAATCACAAATTAATTTTGAGTTCTATGCTTGTGATTCAATAAAAATGACGTTTTTTGTGAAATTAGTCATCCATGTTTTGGGTCTCAACTCTATAATGTAATCAATGTATTATTTGTAGATAATTTGCTATCATTATATATCACTTTCATAAATGTTTTTGAGGCCAAATTAAAAATCAAAAACTGACGTCATATTTACAACTATATACAATTCAAAATATTTAAAAAAAGGCAAACAAGTAATTATTTGACTAGTTATAAAATTTTGGCTCTTGAGTTGAAATGTTGTGTTCCTGAATGTGTTTACTTTGAAAAACAAGCAAATTAAATGTAAAATGGAGCGGCAGATGGTAACTACCCCCTTCGAGTACGGTGGATTTCAAAAATGATACCCGCTATTTGTCAAATGATGATGAACCTTGGACTTATTTCCAAATGTTTTTGGGCTAAAATGGGATAAACTCCCTGTATTTTTATATTTATTTGTGCGAGATTAGGTTATCCTTGGAAATTTACATGTCTATCCTATTAAGTTGGTTGATTCATGATACTTAGAAGGCGGGAATTAAGTCACTTGATTGCATCCTGGTATTTTTGAAATTTTAAATATACCAAATAGTTGTTAATAAATACATATATTATAAAATAAAATTTAAAATGCTGTTCAACAAATAGATATTTTCTTCTTGCACAAAAACAGGTGGAATTAGAAAGACTATTTCATCAAAAACAATTTTTATACTTATACACAGAAAGTACGTGATTCCTTTCTAGAGTTGTTCATTCATGTCTGAATTTGCTAAAACCTCTTCATAAATAATTGTAGAACAAAAAGATTTACTGATTTTAATATTGTTTTTTGTGGTTATTAAAATGAATTATGAAATTTCAAGAACTTTTAAACAAATACAATCAAGAAATGTCTCACATTTTTTAACTTTATCCCAAATGGGTATCAAAAATGATTCCCGCCTCGTTTTATTAATAATATTTTAGATTTTTGTGGTCAGCGGAGAGGAAAATCTGAAATACTTCCAATAAGCAATGATAGCTTAATAAAAACACTATAATATTTTTGAAGCATCAAATAACATATTAATTTTTTTTAAGATGCACTTTTAGGTTATTCTCTTGTTTGCCTTCATTTTACGAGTAACTATAATCTTTTTTATTGTGATGAAAAAGAGAAATAAATTGGAATTTCCAAGAAACTGTCTATTTTTTTCATTTTTTGTAATTAAAAAGGCATTTTCTCCTATTTTGAAAACGATAAAGAAATAATTATTATATTTCTCAAATCTGAAAATTTTTACGTGAAAACTTTATGTAGAATTTTTTCAGTTTTGCTTAGATCTTTGAAGGAAAAAAATAATGTTTTGGATTAATAAATAAAATATGTTTAATCCTTACTATATCTTAATTTTCTATAATAAACTAACTCTTTTCTTCCTTCGGCCTATGAATAAATGAATATTTCTTATAAAATCAATTTGTTGATGGAATTACGTTGTTCAATGCATGACAAAATTCGGAATAACTTTTTCTTTTTGAATTCAGTTTGTGTAGGTTCGATACGAAGTTGCTCCTAGAGAGGGAATAGTACTTAAACAATACAACATCAATAAAAGAAATAAAAAATAACACTAAATCTTTAAGACGTTGTAATAAAAACACGACATTCAAAAAACACTCTGTAGGTAACTAAATCAGCAATTTTGTGTTATAGTATCAAATTATTTCTAAATCACATTGGGTGTAAATTAAAAGTACCCTCCATTAGTGAACTCGGATATTTTAAACCCCAAGATTTAAATAGATCCTCCTATTTCTTTAAATCTAAATTAAGACACAAAATATGTTATTTTTTTTTCCTTTCTGTCTTATAGTAACGGTACAATATTTTTGATAATTCAATTATCCTGAGGACAAAAGCCTCAGTTCTTCATTCCTACGGTCCAAACTATCGTTATAGTTATTATTAAATCATACTTAGGATTGAATAATATAATAAATGATAGGTAAACCGTGTAATAATAAGTTGTAATCACTCACTTTCTACTTAAAACTTTAGGTTTTTAGTGTTTTGAAAGAATTTAAAGAATTTTAGACTTCAAAAAGATTTAATTTAATAATTAACAATACAATTTCCACAAATTTAATACTATAAATGGATGTGTGTCTGAGCTATTTTTTTTTTTTTCATTACAGTAACCATCCTCATATACATTTATGTAATCAACTGCTAACTATCTTATAATTTCATTTAATTATAATTATAAGGATAAGTTAAAAGAAAGAAAAAACCAAACCCAAAAAAAACGATAGAACAAAGAAAAAGAAACTGTAAATAAAGAAAAAATCTCGAGCCTATTAAAAAAAATGATGGTAATCATTATTATATCTTTACATTTACGGCAAACACTTCTGCCTTGTCAATAAAAAATTTATGACCATATTCACTAGCTCTTCCAAACCTGTAGGCATAGCTGACCTAGACAACTTTTTGCCTTGAGTTATACAGAATACCATCGAGAGGATTGCTTTAATTATTAAATTTGTCATTTGCCTTGGATTGGTAGCCATAAGTCAAATGGATTTTTGGTTCAATCCCGTATGCCTCCCAGATCAATAAATTAATTACCGTCCTTAGTTCAGTAATGTATTTGCAATAATAGTGTAGATTTTCTGAATTTTCCCTCTCATTTTTCCAAAATCCAACGTTTTTTGACTTATTCACAAACAGGGAAGATGTTGCCATTTCGTATCAAAAACAATTATCCTTCAGACTCATGAAAAGGGTTTGTCATTATTACATTGGAACAATTTTTTGCGTCTTCGATGATCGGAAGCTCGGGCCTTTGATAGTGTTACATCAGTAAAATATTTAAAGAAGAAAATTGTAATGAATTCATCAAAGTTCAAGAGACAATTTGGGAAATTAACACTTAAGAAACATAAAATATAGTAAAAACAATTATTGTTTTAAATGACACCATTCCAAAATCAGATAAGTTAAATTTTGAGGTGTGGTAAATGTATTAGGAATCTGAGCTTATCAAATTATAGTCAGATGATGTTTTTTTTTTTTAAATAGGACATGCCCTTAACATATCCTGGGGTTAGAATTTATTGTCCAGACATTTTTTTTTTTTGTAAAGTATGTAGTACTTGAAGAGTGGAAGCATATTAGCTTGTCATTTGGCCCTAATAAATGTTGATCGTTCTCACACATTAGCTTGACATTTGACATTGATTGACATTTCTTTATTTGAAAGCCCCAAACCTAACTCCCGTATAAGAGTCTCCATAATACTATTTAAATACTCGACTTCATTAAACGCCACAGAAAGTATCTGAAACATTAAATTAATAATCTAAAAATATGTAATTTAATATATATTCATTGTATAACTTTTTATGTTACCTTTAAAAATAGTTAATAATTTCTAACATGAAATAAATGTTACATATAAAATAGATATATACATGAAATGTTATTAAAAATAATGACAAATAAGATGCTCACTATGTGAGGTATTTCCTTCATAGAATTTATAAACTGTTCAATGGTGTCACCCAATAATTATATAAGTGAAATGATTTATTAACGTATTCTTAGTAGTTTTGTCACTCCTTTCTTATTGGGCAAAAGCACATGTATTCTGAAGAGTTTTGAGGAAGAACTTCAAATATTATCTTATATATACCTCCATTTTCAATATATTTTGCTTCATTCTTGAATGTTTGTATACTATTACATGTAAACATCTATTTTACCAACATTCGTGAAAGGACTGCCTTCCTTTTTCAACTTTTCGAAAAGCATTGGTCTTCTTCATTTGATAAGGCTTCTTTTTCAGTCGCACTGTTTCTGAACTTTTATTTCATTTTTTCCCTCCATCTCATTTTTAACTCTTGTATCTTTGTCGTCTTTACATAAAAATTTACAAGTGAAGCATCAAATCCCTTTTTTAAGTTTTGAGTATCAGTCATCGACTTACAGCTTCAAGTTGTTTAATCTTGTGGAGGTTATCATCTACCTGTTCGCACATTATCTCCATAAAAATATTGTAGCAAGAAGTGCCATCAATATTTTTTGCCTGTTCCTCAACATAATACTAAGTTGAGAACTCCTCAGAAAGGATGTAATCTCTTCTCGGTCCTAACAAAACAATATGAAATTACACCGATAAATACATTTGCTTATATATTTTGTGATGAAATGTTGGCTACAGCTTCGGCTCCTTACTCTCAATAGTTTTTATTTACTTCTGATATACGATCATTGTTTATACAATTTTTCAACTGATAATGTATGTTTTTATAAATAAAAACCTTTTAGGCTTGAGAGTGCATCTTTTAATATTGTGACAGCATAAAATCTTTCCGCCAAGTAAACCCCAAAAGTCTGCAAACACAACAAAAGCTGGACTCAAGAATTATGTAGGGTGGTCCACATTAATTTAGAAAATCTTAAAGGTTTATAATGAACAAACAAGGAGGAGTAAAACCATATATTTTACAATTATATGAAAGCTACATTTACGGGCGATCCCGTGTAGATGCAGCTTTGCCGTTGTATGGGTAATACAATTATTCAGGGCCTCCACAGATGAATGATTAATGGCACATGCATCATGTTAGACCCTCTCAAAAAAGATAAAATTCGCGGGGATTCAGGTCCAGGTTGTTTGCAGGGCAAAATTCCGGGATAAAAGTGAGTACATCTCACTGTCTTGTCCAAAGGTTTAATTTTTTCCTTGTCTACTCCGCCCATCCAGGGAATGTAAATTAAAAGTGTGAAACTGGAACCAGGACAATAAAAAGCTGGAACTACAAAGAGGTCGCCCGCCTGCCATAGGTTCTGGCGCCGTATGGTTGAGGTTATCAAGAGAGGCCGATCTCCTTATGAATAATTTGAATGTAATGAAATGTAAATTTCAATTGATACAATTTATGGTTCTACCACATCTAGTTCGTTCATTATTTCCCCAATTTATCTGGACCATCCTGCCCATCCTGAAATCCACTAACAATGTAAGCCATCCTTTTTTTAGTATATAAAATTACGTTTAAAAAGTCTTTTAACCAAGAAAACAGAGAAATTATCACTGTAGTAGCAGCTCTTGAAAAACAACCCGAGCGTTTTTATTTTTATGAAAATAGCACTTTTATTTTTTTAGATAGAGCAGAAATTCTTTATGGGGATTTTAGGCTTAGGATAATACTCTGGAGCCACAAATCGCAAAATACATTCAACTGATCCATTCTAGGAATCAAAATCAAGATCTCTGAGAACGTTTGTGAAGATTGCTTCCAAGGTCACGTCTCTCTAAGAGTCTTTTATTTAATGGCTGAAGTGAATCCTTCTGTAGTATGAGTAATGAAGAATTATTGAACAGCTTGAGTTTCAATATTAAACTGAAGATAATGAACAGAAATAGTATTCATCCGTTTCAACAAAACGTTTCTCTATTTCCAAATTTCAAATGGATTAAAGACTTGATGAAAGATATCTTGGATTATCTGTTCTTAAAGTCAAACTTACCAACTAGTTAATACGAAAATACTTCCTTACGGTATTCTTGGTTGGGGGGCGGGGGTCCAGTTCATTACCTGTGGACTCCCTATAAGGAAGCTTTTTGCATATCCTTACATCAAAAAATTTAGTCTTTTGTCTGTAAGGTAGCTAAGTAGGGGAAATTTTTCTATAATAACCATGCTTATTCATTTTTTTTGATGTAGTACACTAGGACATTCGTACATGCTTGCTTTTTACAATTTGGATTTTATCACGCCATACTAGTTTGAGGAAGTACATTTTGGTTCCACACAATCATCCTTTCAGGTATACCTAATTAATTGAAAAGTGTCAAAGTAGTCTAAGTTAAAAAAAAATAGTATTTTTTAATATTATATTTATAGTGGATTTTTCGTCATTTTTAGAGATATAAATGCATAGAAGAGTTATATGAAGATTTATCATCATCTCTCAAAATACTTTTTTTTGTCATATGAATTCCAATGAAGTTATGTGTATTCGGAGTGCAGATTCGGCCTCAAATTCATTTAGATATAGTATATTCTATTAATAGACCTTGGGATATCTTGTTTAGTTCCTGAGCAATTAATGGAAATCTCATCAGTGTATTATTAAGCCTTCAGAACCTTATCCTCATCGATTGTAGTTCTTCTAACAGTTTTATCTTACTATATCCAATCACACAACGCATTTATTTCGTGATAAATAAGGATGGGGAAAGCACGTCTCCTCGATTACACATCGATTGAGGTATTTAATTCTTTTTGTAGAACAGGTAACCTTCTTTTTTGGAATTTAACTAGTAAAAATAACCGTATAAATAAAATCTAGTAATTCCATGTTTTAAAGATTTATTCGTATTTTCACGAATTTTAAAATGCAGTTTTTCGGTTTGTTATTCAAATTTTTCTTGTGTCTTGTTGATAAAATTCAAACTGCAAGTTGTCTTAATCAATATTCCCTAAATAAAATCTAGTAATTTTTTTTGTATAAGAGCCAATTTCTTAAACAAACCGAAGAAGATTTTTTCGTTCATTTCTTACACTGTTCGAAATGTCAATTTGTTCGTTACCTTTTCAGTGACAAAAGTGATCATTTTTGTTCACTTTAACATTTGTGACGTTTATATAGACTTGAGTAAAACCCAGTGATCTCTTCTGATATTTCACACTAGGTCATTTGACAATATCCCATTACTATTTTTAAAGCTTAAATGTAATAAAGACATTTTTTATTTGGATATCTAACTTTGTTACACCAAAAATAGTCATTTTTGGTTATGTGGGCTAGTTTTGACACCAAGATGCTCAAGGAAGTATTTTGTCATCAAAATCTTCACTTCCGTCTTATTTTTCCGATTTCATAGTTCACCGAGTCTCTTTATGGATTAATTGTTATATTCAAATCCACAACCATGGAATTGTTGTCTTTAGTTGACCATGGCAACTCAGCGAATAACCCAGTGCAATTCAATGACGACAAAATTTCCTTCGGGTTCAGAGGCTACAAGCCGAGGATTTAACTTCAAAGTATAAGAACACCATTTGAGACTACCAATTGATTGGACTACACGAATGGAAATTTTTTGATCATTTCAAGAATTTTTTCTCAACTTGTAAGCTCAAATTTGATTTGTTAATGCCTTCATATATATTGAAATATATTTATTCAATCAAGCAGCCTCCATGAATAATTAAATTAGTCAGTGCTCAGTTTCAATGAACCACCCGGTATTACAGGACATTATTACCAAGTAATTATTGAAATAATGGGCTATATTTTTAACCAAGTGAGATTATGGAATATTTCTTGTTATAAAGAGGATGTATTAGTATATGAATAAACAAAACAAGAAAAGATTATATATATATAATGGGATAAAAAAATATAAGATGTTTGATAAACATATTAATATTTACGTGGTGCATACGCAAAAATGTCTACCTGGAAAATATAATTTTTATTTATTAGACAAAACAGTGACATATTTTCTTGGAGAAAAGGAAATCGAACATCCAGAATTGACCTTGCTCTAGTTTCATTAAGCATTAAAAAAAAAAAAAACACCCTGATTTGGTATTTGTGAAAGATAAATTTTATTTTCCACTTATTAAAAGTGGTATGAACCACATTTTTCCAACACCATGGTATTTGAAAATGTTATTTTCGAGAGATTTAGAAATTAATTTTGCTGTGATATGTGAAAATTATCCCAAAAACTTTAGATCTCCCAAAATCTTGGGATAAAAACATAAAGATATCCCAACTATATATTTATGACGACAAAAAAATTACTACGAAGTTTTAAATCTCGCCGCGCCTTATTTTTTATATGGCTCCATGTTAAGACTGTGGAAAAACTTTTAACTCATCCATAGACGCAAAACAAAGGGTTCCACGAGAAAGAGAAAGGTGTTGGAATTAGTATTATTGAATTCCAAAGCTTTTATTGCCTGTAAAATTACAAATTATTCACCCTTAGGTACTGATGAGATAAAAGATGTTATCATCTCAGTTATTCTAAGGTATGCTGCCTTCTCTTTGATGGTTGTGAACATCTCTGCATCTGAATGGAAATATAGAGGCAATGTTATTCATTCCTACTCCTTATGTTTGCAAAATATTTATACTCTTTAAAGGAGATTTTAAGATCTGACAAAGCTTTAAATAAGCAATATTCTTACTATGTAGACTGTTTGTACTTTTAATGGTGGATTTCTTCTTATATTACTCTTATTTGCTCTTGTTTAGGTTTCAGTTATATGCTTGTATTTGTTTTCTAAGTTATGTATGTTGAGGAGTTTCATTTAGTTGTTTTTGATCAGTAATATGTGTAGAGTGTTTAAATAGGTTTTTTGAAAAGGGATAATTATAAACGGAAATGTTTAGTTTTGTAATCTTTGCATGTGATCATTCTTCTTTCATTTATTTCTAATGTAGTTTTTGCATATAAAATGAAAACCCCAATAATAACAAACAAAAAACCATAAAATTTGAAAAATAAAAGGTTGATTCATTTAATCAAATTTGAATATAAGAAATTTGGAACTTTAGTTGACAGCAAAACGTGAACTGTCAATTTAAGTTAATTTCCTAATTAATACAGCAAGATTAGTGGTCATTTTTTTTGGCAATCTGGTTCAGCCTTCCTTTGTGCGTAAACGTACTTCAAAAAACATTTTAAACATTTGGGGAGGCAAAAAAGCCAAAAAGTAACGCATCTTAGATTCCATTGATTTGGAAAATGAGTTAGCAAAGATTATAAACATGTTGAAATTCTCTAGGAGCCCTGTTTTCTCAGTGACCAAGATGAAGAAGGATGGAGAATTTCCAAAAAACAGTCATTGGATGGCTTTATTTAGAAAAGGGTTTGGTATTTTTCTGCATATAGGAGAAGAAGATCAAATTGGACTCAACAAATCGATAAATCCACTCACCATCGACTTCTCTGTGGATTCTAAGACTATCACGAGGACTTTGAGTAGCTACTTGTGATTGACTTCATACACTAAGATCCCTGGCTACCTTCTAAAAGATGTTATGAAGCCCAGAAGGCTCGGGACTGCACTTTTTACTGCCTAACCCAGTATAATAAAAATAAACATTTAGTCCACGTATTCTCAGATTCCTATTATTTACTGCATAAATTAATGCAATGAAGGAAATATATTTCAAACCCCACATTAAGACATTTTTTCCCCTTTTTGATATCAACTTCATAGGAATTCATGATAATCAAAAATTAGGTACATAATTTTTTTTATTGGGTAAAATAGTAAACTTGAGGTAAAAAAAAAATTTATGTACGTTTTTTGCTTTTTAATCATTATGGAAACACAGATGAGTGCCCCCAAATAAACACTTTTACTGAAAAATTAAGCTAAAAATCTGAAAAAATACAGTAATATAACACAGGTTGTCTCAAAATTACATACTTACATAAGTATCGTAAAGTAGATAGTTGTTTTTTTTATAAACAGGGATATAAAGTATGAAATGTCTAAATATAATTTCTCATTTTGAAAAATACTAGTTTTTCTTAAATAGGATTTGACAGTAATTTAAACACAATAAATTCGACATGATCACAACTAACCTTTATCACAGCTTCATCTTTTGCCTAGACTTCGTACACGACTCAATTACGGCATTTTTAAGAAGTTTGATCCTCTCCTTGCAAATGAAAGTCTTTCCTTCTTCCATCTCAGTTACTATTACCATTTTGACCAGCTGTAATCCTCCAAAAGAGTCGTCATTAACTTCAATAATATTGACAATGGTTGTTTGATCTATATGCACTTTAAATATATAATATATTATTTGTACAAACTTTTCATTTTTAGAGATGTTTATTCATATCTTAACTTGTATATGCGTGTTTATATAAAATTGTAAGGCAAAACGATTACTTGAAATAATTTGATATCAAATATGTTACCCACGAATGTCTAGGTACTGATCACTGCATAAACCAAACGATTACTAATTTTAATTCTGAATTTTTGTTTTTTGTGGTTATAATAATGATTTATAAAAATTCAAGAACTTCTAAGGACATTTAATCAAGAAGTTAACTATAATATTTCATTGAACCTCAAATGGGTATCAAAAATGTTACCCATGTTGTTCTAGTGTGAAAATATTTTTTGGAAATTTCAAGTAATTAAAATAAATATAAACCTGTTTTTCTTAAATTAGAAATTAAAACAATAAATTAATTTATCCCACAAATATAAACTCAAACACTAAATTTCAACAAGTTCAATTTTGTAAGATATTCTTTCTAACAATTATTTTTGACGACAAAAGCCCTTTTCCACATTTCTCCAACGCATGACATAGACTGACTGTATTTCCTGTAAAATTTTAAAATCTTATAATTCCCCTCAACAACAATAAGCTTAATTGTGAAATTGAACGAACAATAAACCATATGAAAGGCTACTGTAGAAAAACTCAACGGTGAGAGAAATATAGTCAGAAAACTCAATAGACGTTTACCTAAATAAAGTAAGCATTGATAGTGATTGATTATTATAATTTTTTTTTTAATTTAGAACAAATTAATTTTTGAACGATAAATCTATATAGAATTTACTAGATGAACGAATACTTTATGTCTAAACATAATTTTAAGATACTAAACACAATAATAAATTAATGGGAAAATGTAAACTGTATGTTTTTAATGAGTGCTCAGAGAAACACTATACTAGCCTTATTAATATTTTTACTCTTTTATTTCTTCTTCCCTTAGTGTTCAGTTAAATTTACACTGATTTTGTTATACTACAATTAATTTTTTCTGATCGGGGAGCACAATAATTCAATTAAGATACAAATTTATGTTTTCCTCTTCTGAAAATACTTTGAATATAACTCACTCACTCTGATTTTCAGTAGAATATAATTCCCCGAGTACGTTGCCCACTATTGTTTGGCTGGGTTATTTCTTGATCATTGATTCTTAATCCTACTTTAGTGTAGCTGTTCAGTTTTTTAGATATTCAACCTCTACATTTAAACAATCTTTGCATGTTTGTTCTTTAGTTTTAAAATAGTGTGCTTCACACCTCAAGCTATAAAAAATCCGTTTTTATAGCTTGATATATATTTTTGTAAAATTTCAAAGACATATGCCTTGGCGATTTGATTAATGTTTTAAAGGAGAGTAACTTTTAAATCCTGACATTTTATAGCTGCTATGAGCCGAATGAAATTTAAAAAAAATCCTACTCCTCATCTGGAAAGGACATGTAAAGTATTTACTTTTATGTTATCCTAGACTGTTCTCTGAGTGCAACATGGACTTTCACCTATAATTCCATTTCAAATCATGAATGTTACGCTTTGCCCCTCACAAGCAAAATTATTACTTAATGTTTCAATGTTATCTCCTATAAAAATTAATAATAACAGCCTATCAAAATAAAATAAAAAACTTCTTTGATTGTCAATTGGACATGCTAAGATTACTCTTTTTACAACTTTATTAATATGTAGCTCGTATAACTAGAATGAGTATGTAAACAGTTTACAATTAGGGTCTCAAAAAATGGTCCATGCTTGAAAAACGATTTAATTTCAGTCTACGCCTTGAAACTGCAGAAATATTAGTCTAAATCGATTTATGCAAAAGCATATACGTAAGACCTTTGAACAACCATTTTTGTCTATTTGATCGATCCAGAACGGACTTCTTTAAAGAAAAGTTTTGGATATTTAATTTTGTAGAAACGAATTGGATGGCATCATCAGCCCAAGATCATTACAACTAAGATGACACCAGAATGTTGATGGACAGGGTGCAATATATAGCAACACCATTTATCAAAATTGCTAGCCATTATTCAATGTGAATAGAATCCTACAGGGTTAGTTTATGTGTTTTTTCTATATAAATACCAAGAGTCTATCGGAGACACTGTTTTAATGAAAATATGATAAAAACATATTTATAAAGATAATAAGTTTGTGACGTAATAAGTATAAATCTAACAAATATAAAAAAATGACTATATAATTTAGCGGAAACTCAACTCAAGGATGAAGAAAAATTAAATTTATCTTTCCTACGTCAAGTTGCCTGACATGATAAAAAAGGTATGATTCAGATACTTTATCTCTAAGCCTTTATCATGGAGCCTACAAAAGAGGTCAGAAAGTGTTGTTAAATTATATAATCTGTGATAGAAATAACAAATATTTTTGTATATTTTGTGTGACTACGAAAAAAATTAAATACAAAACAATAAATTCTTGGTTTTAGCAAAAGTATGTCGAGTCTCTTGTTATCAAAAATGATTTTCTATCAAAGAGTCTTATTATCTACATCAAAATTATATTTGTACTTTCTTGTATGGTAGTGTGAGGTCACATTTCCATGAGTATTCACTTCACGTTCGTCATATTCTCTTTGTCTAAGCTAAAAGACTCCAGAGAAAGTGTGGACAGAGATTCAATTTTACAAAAAAATGTAAATTCGTAGATTCCCCCATAGAAATAAATAATCTATGACTATATATATATAAAGATGTATAAAGCATGTTCTAAAAAGAAGGGTTGCTTTTTTTTAGTTAGTAATTTTTGAACTTGACTTTTTTAATTTTCAAGACCTTGCTCATCATTTTTGTAATTATTCAAGGCAAAAAATATATACAATAATTAGAAACTATTATGTGAACATGAGAGACGTAGAAAAAAAACTATTGTTTGTATATGTGTAAGTCCTTGTTGGACTCAGAGTAGAATTAAGGAATGACATCAGTGTAAGTCCAGTGTATAGGTATGTCCTTGCTAAAGAAACAGAGTGGGATTTGTGTTTTTTTTTCTAGAATAAAACTTTTTTATTGTAATATAATTTAAATCTTAACTCCATATTTATATAGTTATTCAAATCTGGTGAAACATTGCATTTTGTTCATGAAATGCAATTCACATTTGGAATAATCTGCAATTGACAATTTTTCATCTTGTTAGAGAAGAAAGAATTCAATAGACTTTTTTTTTTAAATGTATACGTTTTTTCTTGAGCCTTATTGAGTCAGCTACTAAATTGTAAAAATGAGAGTTGCCAAAGTTTCAAAAAATACTTACAAGGGTTAAAATAAGATGCGCCAGAAGGTAAGAAAAAAAAAATATGTTAAAAAATACATTCTCTACCTTTAAAACATTTGAAGTCTTGTAAAATTCAATATCTTGTTTAATCAAAAATCGTATTTTGAAAGCTTCTTTCTAAAAATATCGATAAAATCTAGAAAGGTTTTTTTTCTTCTTTGGAATTAGTATATGTAACAATCTTTTAGATAGTTGTATATAGAGAAGAGATACATAGGGTTGTAAATCCCAAGTATTTTTTTAGCATCGAGTTTTGTTGTTGGCAATCTGATTATTTTTCTTTTTCTTTTCTTAAGATGTTATAATTTTGGTGTTATTCTTAAGAAAAGAATACGACGGTGTTCAGAAATGTATCAGACCTAAGCTTAAAGATGGTACTTTTTGTAAATAAAAACTATTCTCATCCATCTTGCGTTTGTTGAGAATTACTCAGCAAAGTTTCTGTCATTTAAGACTCGCGGTTACAATGTAACAGTCGTTTCAGTTTGTTAATGTGTGTGTTATTATAAAAATTGACAAAATCCAGTATCAAACTATCTTAAAATTGTTTTTGTTTTTATGTTAGTGAAACCCTTAAATAGATTTAACAATAGTAATGCTAAAAAATATATTTTTTGTGAACACTTTTTTAGTGAAATTTTTAAAGATTAACAATGTTTTTCAGCATATTATAGCGTGTTAAACTTTACTGAGCAAAATTTTGTGTCTTGAATACAATATAAAAAAGATTTATAGGGGTCTAATAATTTTTGGAAAACATACTCCACAATTTGATTATTTAAAGTATAGGTCAAATCCATTTACAACTCAAATGTATAGGGCACTAAAAATGTGGAACTGTGCCATAATGGATGAAAAACCTATGTCTCGCAAAAGTTGCCTACTGCCAGTTGCCCTCAGATTGAAGCAAGCCAATACGCCAGCATATAAAGTTGGTCGACATCAACTTTCTTCCCATTGAACGTTCCTGAGAAGAAATGATATGCCCTAAGGCCCTCACAACCCAACTAGATTTGTGGTATGATGACTTTGGGCATTTGTCACTTCACAGTGACAAGCTTGGACGATGCAACCTATGTCTGAAGGGGCTGTCCCAAGGAAATCTCAAAAATACATGGTTTTCCTATGTTTGAATGCTTTGTCTTATAGCACCAGAAAAGAAGTTGATCTAAGTGCCCAAAAACTTTTGTGCAGTTTCACCACATGACAGTTGAACATGTATAGCAAATAAATTTCTGCAATAATTTCCAATTTATTTGATTTTTTCTACATTTTTTTGTATTTGCAAATATATTTTTATAAATAGATTATTATAATTTTTTTACAATTTTACAAATATGTTTTAATTTTAAGGTTTTGCACACTCAGTCGTGTTCACCGACAGTTATTTATGTATAAATATTTTCTTTCAGTTATGTATAAAAATAATAGCACGTTCTAATATTGAACTTTTACGGTGAAACGACGTCTCAACTCTTTTCTAGAACCCAATAAAAAAACTGTGGGTTCAGTAAAAAAAAGCAAAAAAATATTGATTGTTTTTGTTATTGCACAATGAAATATCCGACAAATTTTTTTTTGTCAATGCTTCATTCTTGGTGAGGACGTTAAATAGATAAATTGACTAGTCAAGGATTTGAGCCTCGCCTTTTGTGTTCAGGGTTAAGCTCCTGCCGCCAGACTATGGAGTTCTGCAATAAGATCTTGAGGGAGTTAAACATTGGCCAAGTTCTGCCTGTGATATTGTTCTCAAATGTTTTAATTGTCGTCGCCCACAGCAACTGTCAGAACGACAGGTTAAGAGGAAAAGACTGAGTTCGTCCCGAATTAAGCACTCGTACGCCATTATGGTGATCGTCTGGAACAAAGGCGCCTTCATGCCACCCTTCTTCTTCAAGCGGAAGCCAATGAGGATTTATTCGTGCCCTTAAGGACTATGGCTTCCTACACATCTACATTGTCACTCTTGAGCGTTTGTATTTATTTAAACATATTTTTGTATCGGTCCAAGGGCAAAATTTTCCAAAATTGGATATATGCCAATGTCTCATCTTTCTTGAACGTTGAAATCTAGTTCCCAGCTCTTCTGAAATAAATCTTTCAGACTTGTACACCTAGGTTAATTTAAAGGGAAATGACTATGTCTAGCCCCATCCATCTGTTATGGCCTTAAATACCAGCATAATTTGTGAGGCAAAAAGTTTGCACTATACCCAATTATGTAAGCTTCAGGTAAAGGATCGATCGGGGGGTGGGGTTGACGACGTTTGAATCTTATAAAATATTATATTTATTCTTGCAAAACAAATGTAAGATACCTTGAGCAAGTTACTCTCTTAACTTGATCTTGATTATGTCAAACTTTGTCGAATTTATTTGTTAGACCCTGTAGTCTTATGCATAAAGTCAAAGAATATTTTATGGATATAAAAAAAATTATGAAATCACCTTGAAGTTTTATAATAAATTTAATATATATGTGAAAGTTAATGGAATAATCATATTAAATATATTCTGCCACATTTGTATCCAGACATATTTCTGCGCCATTTGTATCCGGACTATTGTAACCACAGTATGTTTATCCACATTAAATAAGTAAGACATTTGTTTCCACAACATTTGTATCCATTACATTTGTACCCACAGTAAATAAGTGTGACTTTCGTATCCACATTTTTTAATAATTATATTTTGTCAAACTGCATATTTTTATAATAGAATATGGACGTCGTTACTAGATATTTGACAAAGGGAAATACATCATATTTACGTGATGAAGAACTGCTAAAATCGTCGAGTCTATGAATGGTTGATGTAACATTCAAGACGTGCCCACATCCATTCAACCAAATATATGTAATCTCTGGAAACGTAAAAGGACGAACACGGCCGTCATTTGTATCAATGACATTACGGTCAAAGAAATAATATATATCACTTTTGGCTGATTATATGTAAAATACAAAATTAATTTAAAAATAAATATGGGGTGTGAAATCATTAGTGTTAACTTAAATTACGTAGTTTATAAGGTCTGAATGTGTTCATATTTAATTTTTATACTTATACATATAGTAAACTTTGAGCTAACTGAGCTAAGATATATGGGATTAGGTACAAATATCATGGATACAAATGTTGGGGATACATATGTCATGGAAAAAATTATCTTGGAAACAAATGTCTGAACACAAATATCGCGGATACATATGTCTAGATACAAATGTAGCAGAATCTATTAATTATAGCTGTGATTATTTTATAAAATATATATAATAATTTGAGACATAGATAGCAATGAGAAAACTGACTAGCTTGAGGTACGTGTAAAAAAAAGATCTTTCACTGAGTTTCAATACTTAGGCATACATATTTATTTTTCAATAAAATATTAATATCCCTACAAATGTTTTTAAGTATTGGATAACACATCACTTATTTTTCACAACTCTAGTAGATAAAACTTTTTATGAATTACACGCATAATTTTATGCATTTTATTCTATAGGAATTAAAAAATAGCTCACTTTAATTTACTACTTTAAAAGTTATATACTAAAATGTTTTAATGTACCTACATAAATTGAAGTATTTTATTGATATATAAAGTAGGGGAGACATGGTTAGTTTCAATTTTTATCCTTATAGCACCAAAACTCATAAATAGTGTTGGATCGGTCTAAAAATAATAAAGGACTGCATTTCTATCACTCCAGTTCTAATAAATTGTTTTTGTCATAGGACCAGTCATTATAGATATTTTATGCTAACTACGAAAGCTGAAATAACTTATCTGCTAACTATGTATTCCAATTGTTTAACATTACATCATTCAAGAAACAAGATTGCTGAAGTTTTAAGTAAAGGATGTGTGGTTAGAACATTTTTATACGCTCTACCTATCGTTTATTATTTTTTTAGTTTTATATTGTTCGATGCTAGGTTTGAGTAAAAAATAGCAAGAATGGTAGGACTGAAGGACCGATGTATCAGTTCTTAAGAATGCTAAATAGTGAAAAAGACTGTAAGGATTAAAAAAATGAATGATTGAAAAATTTGTCTTATTATTGATCTGACACTTCTCATAGATCTTTGGTAAAATATGGTTTTATGATAAGTCTGCAATTATTTGAATCTACTTAATGTTATTTAAATCAAAAGTTTTTCCAACAACAACATTTGAATGAGACTTGTAAGATTTTGTTAAGGTCCCCTTAGCCTGAAACTTTTATAACATGTGCAAAAATATCCAATTCGAGTTAGAAATTTAATGAGTTAGACTCAATTTAGCTAT
Source organism: Lepeophtheirus salmonis (assembly GCF_016086655.4). Classification (NCBI taxonomy): domain Eukaryota; kingdom Metazoa; phylum Arthropoda; class Copepoda; order Siphonostomatoida; family Caligidae; genus Lepeophtheirus; species Lepeophtheirus salmonis. Next base: position 18,807 of record NW_027295439.1, on the reverse strand, counting down.
TGATAAGAAAGTAACTAGATTTTTCATGATGTTAGATCGTTTAATCTAAATTTATTAAAGTTGATTATTCTGATATATATTTATCAGATTATATTTAATATTATCACTCATAGAATCCATAATGGTTGAGCAAATCAGACTGAAAATTAACAATGTAGACGTGTTAAATAAATAAGGATGTTCTTATTAATTTTTTTTTTGGGGCCTCCAAGGTCATTAAAATGCTGTTTTTGAACGAAAACGAAGCATATTTTCTTTCTCTCTTTCTATATATATCTTCTTTTCTCTGCCTCTCCCTTCCTCTCTGTCTCTCTCTTCCTCTCTGTCTTTCCCCTCTTTCTTCTCCTTCAGTCTCTTTTTACAACCTCTCTCTGTCTCTTTTCTTCTTGCTTCATTTTTTGTACATATTCCCTTTTATTTTGCCCTGCAACGCGGGCATTTTCTGTTAGTATATTATAAAATTTATATGTTAGAATTATAATCATTATTTTCAGGGTAGGGAAGCAATACATGGACTCGAGAAATGGATTGAGAAATACATCAATAGTTTTATATTTTAATTAATAGACAAAAAAAAAAACTAAACAAAACAAGTTGACAAAGATTCTGCAAAACTTTTTTCACTTAATATGGCCACCTTCAATAATAATCACAGTCTTTACACATTGCTTGAAGGCTATACGGGAGTTTAAAACAAACCTCCTAACAAGTTTTCACATTGAACCAATATAAAGGACTTCAGTGAGTCTAAAATTGGGAGTGAGGTCCTGGTAGTTTCCCTCTCTAAAGTACCTTATATAGAAAAGTCCAGTTGGTTCAAATCTGGTGAAAAAGGAGGTCACATATCTTTGGACCAGAATCGAGCCATGTTATCAGCACATACCTTTTGGTACTTGGGGGACGTGTGAGAGAAGATGGTGTCCTGAGTCCACACACAGTTTCCCTCTGGGTAGTTAGTCTTCAGCCATTGCGAGATTGTGTCACCTTTGTTGTATGCCTTCTGGCCGATTTTCTGACCAGCCTTGAAAAGGAAATAAATTTCCTTTCCATCAGAGTCGAGGACCATTGCTTGGGCAGGATATATGGTGTGGTAAACCCTTCTGACCACTTCTTTTGTTTCGGAAAGCCAGAGGTCGTTCTGGCAGTTTTAGAATCGCTCAATTGTGAAAATCGTCTTGTGCAAGATTTTTTTCAAAATTTACACATTTGCCTTTATCTATAAGAGGATTTTTTCGCATCTCTGGAGATACCTTGCATTCATGCCCTTTGTCAGAACGTGCATGGGATCCTTGTGAAAGAAACTACTTCCAAGTTGTTTAAAGCCCTTCTGATGAACCTAGGAGAAACAGAGAATTCGATTTTGTGTGCTCCTCGTTTAAAAATATATGTATAAAAGAAAAAATAATATATTTTAATGTCCACGTTTTGCTACCTATACATTAGAGAAATAAACACACAAAAACTTGTAGGCGTTCTTCTCTTCTAAAAAAACAAAAAACATGTTTGATGTGAAATGTAAATTTATAAAATAATGAATAAGAATTTACAATACTTGGAAAGTTGTACTTCTTGATGCAAGAATATTTTCTAGCAAGGCGTTGCAACATCTCAAATTTATTAACCATTAGTGAGTTGGGATTTTTCAGAAAAACTGATAGAAAAATAATCAAAAATCCATCTGATATCTGTTACAGGAAATAAATGAAAATTGACTGCATTATTACAAACACAAGAATTATTGAATTAACTAGAATTCGGACTAATTTGATGTACAAAAATAGTCGCAAGGGCTCTATCTAATTATAAGCTGACTGTATCTAAAATTTGAAACAATAACAGAAAGTCAAATTTGTGTCGAAAATTCAAATTTCTCTGATGAAGCATTTTCTTGTAATAGGAACTTAGACTTGCAACTTAGATTATATATATTTTTGTCATAATTATTATTTAAAATCTAATCAAGTTTTGCCGCGATACTAACGCCGCACATCTGCCTAAAATTCCTGCCGGACGTATAACAGAACCTATTTTTCCTTGGTAACATTATTGTAACAGCCTATAGTCTCACATCTCATAGTGTTAGATGATTGAGAAGTAAGAAGAAAAAATGATTATACTATGAAAACATATATTTATATAATATAGTGATGCCCTAGGATTCGTTTAATTTTTTTAAAAGATATATTTTTCAGATATATATCTCTTTTTGCCTACTGGGTATTCATTGACTTTTCATGATAATAATGAAAGAAATAAGTGGTATGTAACGGATATGAGACATATATATTAAGATAAGACGTGAAGGGGGTTATTCATTCAACTGAAATTGCCTTCACTGTATGTCAATTTATTTTTGCAATAGTATTTCTATTATTAGACACTCATGTACAAAGCTGATTTGAATAAAAATGTAGCTGTTTTTCATAAATTAATTAGAAACTTTGTTAATACTCTTAATTTGTAATTCAACTTGTAGTTGAATTACAAATTAGATGATGAGCTATTATTTTATGGAATGTTCGTAATTTTTTCATATCATAACCAAGACATCATAAATTACAGCAAATAATTAATATACGAGTTAATTTTATTAAATGTGATAATTTTTTTAAATTTTCTTTTTATTTAATTTTGAAAGAAGCAACATAACATAATGCTTATAATACACATAATTATAGCAGAGACACAAAATTTGTATTAGCATTTAATTACAATTTTATCTCCATTATTTTTAAAACAATTATTTTTTTACTCTGAGATTTTTACTTTTTTGTATTTTGAGGCATTGAAATGATAATTAAGGGAGCTGTTTACATTTACTCTTTGAGGTATATGGGAGAAGAGAAATATTTTAATCGTTTTGTAGTTTTAGTCAGATTATTTGTGTTAAGTATAATACTCCTAATCTATAGAAGAAATATAGTTTAATTAATTTTAGGTGGGGATGGTTTTGGGTTAAGGTCTTATTTATTAGTTTGTTACTATAATAAGAGAAATTCATTGCGCAGCCAAACGACAGCGGAACACAAAAAAAATATATTGAATATTATGTCTCAAAATGTTTAAAAGTCTGAGGAACAACAAAATATTGGTAGTTGCATAAATACCTGGACGCTTATATCTCGAGGTTCCGTGACCGTAAATAAAAAATTTCAGAACAAGTAACTCAGTAAATCTTTTGGCTTTGTTTTTGTTTTTCTTACTCGCATCAAACAAAGTCGTTTACGATGAATGACGGGGCCAAACGTCATATGGTTGCCACTCTCCTCCGCACCGGTAGGTCTGTCAAGGAGATAATCAAGGACACTGGACTATTCAGAAATACTGTGTTCAAGGTCCAGAAGCTTGTCAAGGAAGGAGAAGATCTTAAGAAGGGTGCCCATACCTATTGAAGGACTCAGGATTGGCTCGCTGCCAACTTGTCATTTTGGAACAAAAAAATGGCCAACTCAATTATTTGAATCTCCTTGACTACAGTGTGTGGTGGCATATTGAGAAGAGGCCTGTGCTACCTGCTTGGAGGGGGTCATAGCAGCAGATGGAGGTTATATTCAGTAATTATATTAAATTTTATAACAGAATAAATTATCTATTATATAACTCTCAAAAAAAAATACGTCCAACGAATTTTATTACACATTTAATTATTTGCCACAAATAGTCCACGTATTTATGCAACTACCGGTATGTGCAAAATTACAATCTACTGTGCTCAGTTGTCAGTGCCGATGAGGTTGTAGAGACAACAAGCACATTAACTGCTCACAACATTAATAAATTCATTAAAGCTCCATACAGTAAAGAATAACTAGAATTCTGGTCTTCCTCAATATGACCCGCATCAGCCCTGACTGCAAATCCTTGGGCATTACAATTGTGGACATCTTGGAGAAGAATATCTGCTGCCAAATTTGGATTTGCTCCAAGTTGCCATAATGACAGTTGGGTACGCCATAGAAAAGGCTTTCATTTTTCAAAGCTGCCAATTTTTTTCGCCAGGGAGTTGAACCGATTATTGCTCGTGAAGGATGCCATAGTAAATTAAAAATATAGATAACTATTTTACTTATATTTATCACTAATAGGTTTTAATTTTTCAAATATTAATTTCATAATAATCACATTTTCTAATTTAGTCATTTAACAGCAAGGTCTGGGTCTCTACTCTGTAAATATGTGCATTTTTAAAAAATCAAAAAGTTATCTTGGGTTAATTTTTTTTACATTTTAATGTTCAAAATACTAATTTATATTTATTATGAAACATGAAAGTTTTGTTCCAATTGCAAATAAATAAATTTAGACATTAATGAAAATCTTTTTTATAACGCAATTATTTAATTGTGTATATAATAAACCCTAAAAATAAAAAGTGTTAAATTATGTGAATGTTTATAATAATTACATCACAATATTTTTTTGTCATTTTTTTACTGTTCCATCTATTTTAATATGAAAATAGCTATTAAAAAATGAAATAATTTGTATAAATCATGGATTTCTAAACTTCTGGATACACGTCTACTGTGCAACCTTTCTTTTAAAAACTATAAACAAAAACATCCAGTTCTATCAATAAACTCGTCGTAAGAATCATGTTCATGAATAAGTACAGCATTAAGAAGATTTTATTATTATGATGAAGGGTTACTTTTCACAACTCAGAACGGTACATAAAACAATAGAAAACAAAAAAAAATATTTTGTATATTTTTTGGAAATGTTACTAATTTTTTTAACTTCATTATTTTGTCGGTTTTGTAAGTTAAAACTCATGATTAACTATTAACGGCATACAAATATTGATAAATAATTATGGACTTTCCATTTATTCAGAATTTATATGATTAATTTTTTCAAGAACAAATACAAATGGGCATTAGCATAAATAGTTATTTATCTTTTAATGCTCGGAAAATTAATTCCTGAAATCATACTTTTGAAAGTTATTATTCGATTTTTATCTTGAGTGGTTTGTTACAGTTAAATTGTTTTGTCTTTTTTCTTGATCATATATTTTCTAGAATTCCTTTGTTGTTGACGCTTCATATCTTTCAACCTTTTGAGAATGACACGGAAAATCTGGAAGAACTAAATTTTCACCATGTGCACAATCTAATAATTCATTATTTGTTGTATTAAAAACTAAAGAAGATTAAGTATGGTAATTTTCAGGATTTGTATATATCTTAATTAAATCTATGAGAATTATTTTTTGATTTATTTCTTTAGAGTTGAAATACTGGTTTAGTTGATTTACTAAAAAAATTTGTTTCGATCCGTTTTGTGATGTGAGGGAATATTTTATTTGAATGAAAGTAGGACAATAGATATTTTAAATTATTATAGCAACTCTTTTAAACTCCGTTGATGAATTTTTTGAATGTATAATCTTAAAAGAATAGAAGCAGTGATAATCCATCTTGTACTGTACCAGGATGTTTTTTAATAAAAAATTTAGGTACTGATTGATTTCCTTTTATAATCTTGACATAGTACTCTAGATCTCTGCTCAAATCTCTATGTATATGAATAGTAATCTATGTCTGGTACACATCCTTTGATAGCCACAAATGTCATAGTGTCCGTTTTAAATGAAAAATTTTAAATTTTAGGATTTTTTCATTTTATAGTATTAAAATATTTTTATAAGTATGTTTATTTATGTGAAGTAAACAAATAAACAACATCAAAAGCAAAAGAATATCAGAAAACATATGATCCAGAGAAAAGAAACAAAAATTTAATTATTACACGATCAAAATTGAATGATAACTTTCAAAAGTATGATTTCATGAATTAATTTTCTGAACAATCAAAGATAAGTAACTATTTATGTTATTGCCCATTTGAATCTTGCTCTTGAAAAAATTTAATAATATAAATTTCTGAATAAATAGAAAATCCATAATTATTAATGTATATATATTTATACCGTAAATAGTTACTTCCTGAGTTTGAACTAATAAAACTGACTACATAATAAAGTTTAAAAAAAATAGTAACATATCCAAAAAATTGGAAAATATTTTTTTTTCTTTTCTCATGACTTAATTGTTTAAGTTTAAATTTGACCTCATTTTGAAGTACGTCAGGTTTCTGGAACTTTGACTAAATGGAGGGTAACAGTTTTTGATGGCACAGAGAAAAAATTAGGAGTTAATTACCAACACCTAAACACAGCTCGTGATCCATAATAATTTAGAATTTGGTACATTTTACAAAATACCCTCTAGTAAACAGTTATAGGACTTTATTTCTGACATTGTGAGTCTCATACTCTTTGAATCCGAAATTGTGCTTGAAAATTTTAAAACATTGGTATTTAAAAAAAACAACGTTACCCTTAAGAAATATTAAAATCTAGTGATTTTTTGTACGTTTTCTGTGTATTTATATCATCTTTTTAAATATTATGTGAATATTTTTTTTTTAGATATTATGTATTCTTTTCCGTTTTTTTTCAATATTGTTGAGTGAATATCTCGTAAATTTTTGTAATATTCTAAAATTGAGACATCAGAAGTGGATGGAAGAACTGGTCTGACTCTGGACGTCTAATTCTGAAGTAAAATGTTAATTTATATTTTCGGGACTACATCAAATTAATTCCCTAAACTCTGTGTAGTATTTTTCTGTCCGATTTGAGAGCAAGCATAGTTAGGAAAGCCGCTTCTGGAAGAGTCCTTGATTATAACCAGAGATATTTAATAAAAAAGATGTTTTGATTAGTTAGGTATCATCCTCGACCACCTATATTAAATAATTCGGGATGCATTCTCCAAAACCCCCGCACAAACTCAAAACAAAAGTGGTTTTGCTTTATACTTTCTATAGGCTCCTTTTTTAAAGATAATAGGCCTGGAGCCCCCTAGAGAAATTTGTCCCTTGTGTAAAATCGAAAATGAGTCCTCTCTCCATTTTTTCTATAGTTGCTATAGGTTGATCATCCTTCGTACGGCTGCAGCAGGTTTAGTGTTTAGCGCTTTTGGAGTGATGATCTCAGAAAGCGTTCGTTCATACTGATGGATCCAGCAGTTGATGAAAATATGAAATTGGATTGCATAATAAGGGATTTTATCACTATGAATTTATCAACACAAACTAAGATGTAGTAGTTTACGGCGTTCCTTTGTGAAAATATTTGAACACACTTTAATCTCTGTTGCACTTTATTCGTCAAATTGATTTCATACTATTTATTATTATACTAACACGCGGTAACTTTGTTAAATCAAATTTCTACATGTTTTTTTTTATTTTTTTCTATTTTACATAAGAGTTTTTGAAGTTTAAAATTTTTTAACGATGTATCAAGTTATTATAACTTGATCAAAATCAGACGAAAACACTTTACGATGAAGAGAAAAGATTACCAATTACTTGAAATGCTTCTAATGTGACAAAGTGCATTGCCAATTTTAAAACATATTATTATGACATACTCACTTCAAATTATTTTGATATTTAACAAATTTAAGTTCCTATTTCTATTTTGTATTAATTGTTTAGCATGGAAATATATTTGAATATTGATTAATTATCTACAATTTACTATTACATACTTCTAAATATCTAACTTTTTCATACAAAAACAAATTATTTTTGTTAACTTCTCTCCCACGCCTTGACTCATTGGTACGATGTTTATTAATTAGTTCCTTGCATTTAAAATCTATGGATACGGTAAAAAATAGTTTTATTCAAGTATGCCCTAGCGGTAACAAGGCGTTGAAGTCTACAAAAAATAATTTAGTTCTTAATTTTCATAGTATCTATATTTTCTAATTCTATAATTTCAGAAATTGTGGAGCCTTACTTTTTATGAACAAAAGTGGTTCTGCTATTGCATGGCACAACCCTCTCTCTGCACATACAAATAATTAGTGGCAAATAAATACAGCACTTTCTATGCCCTTGCCCACTGAAAATTCAGAGCATTACTTCCTCTTATTTCCGTCCGCATGACAGTGTGTAGACTCTGAAATTAATGAGGTGGTGGTATAGAAAAAATGGACATGTAGAATTACGAACGATGATTGGTTAGTGTCAACCATGTCAAGTAACTCACAAAATTTCAGGGTAGAAGCCTTGATAGCACAAATAAGTCGGTCATGTACGTGGCAATACCACGAGGGATTGAGAAGATGGTCAAGGTATAAATGTTAATGATAGAGAGAGTTGATGAAAATGAAATAGTGATCAAATATATATACAGAATGAGAACGGTAACATGTCTGCCAAATAAAAAAGAGGGAACATTAGAAAATAATGAAATAGTAAAGTGTTGAAATTTTTAAAATTTGTCATAATTTTTTTTTTTTTTAAATAGATATCCTATAAACATTTTTATAATTTGAAATGTTAATTATTGTTAAATAAACTATGACATTATTTTTTGATGATTGTGTATAAAGTAATGCTTTTAATTTATTGTATATGTTTTATGTAAATAGATATAGGTTTTTTTAATGTAAAAAAAATCAGAAATAGAAACAACAGCTTATATTCAAGAAAAATATTATTTAACAAAAAATACAAAATAATATTTTCAAAAATTTTATAATGGAAATCCTATACTTCCGGGAAGATCTTGACGTTGAATATGATGAAGAACATTGCTTTGATTAGTTTATACCAATTAAAGCTAGTTGAATGTTGTACTGCATGGCAAAATATTTTTTTCTGAAATTGATGATAATATTCACAAAAATTACTCTAATTAAATGAAAACTAAAAAGTCAAAAAGGATTAAAACATTGAATAGTAAGGATTAAAATGATGATTTATTTCAATAGGAATGTATTAGTTATTTTTTTTTAGGGCTGGCAGATCCCATTTTTTTTAAATTACGTAATTCTTTCCATAAGCTGCCAAAAAAAAAAAGAAAAAAAAAGAAGTATCAAGTGATGAAATAGATAATTTTAGATGGAGCTAAGAATTGTATAATTGTACAGAGTCCAAACCAAAGGATTCATGCAAACTTGATATGCATATACAATTATGATACCTATAAAAAGCTTATAGTATAAAATAATGAAATGTAGGATTACGTGTAGGGTAAAACTCTCATCAATCCCGGAAAAATTGGTATCGGAAGAGAAATCCCAGTATATATATAAACATTTTAGTATGCCAATTAATCCATCTGAAGTATAAAAATACATGAAAATTGATGGGATAGAACCATATTTTTTTATTAATTGAACGCCACATTTAATAAAATTCATCAATTTATAATATGATCTGTTAATCCTGATAATTTCGGTCACATTACACCGGAAGTGTTGGTAGGTCCGGAAGATTTCGCACAGAAACACTTAGCAATTTTACTGGTTTTGCACAGTTAATTGACATTTCCAGGATGCATGGAGTAGCCAAAGAAATAAATTACACCTCCCAACAAGACAATCCACTGAGTTAAATGGACAAAAAAGTACAAAATGTCTTGGTTACAAAAGTTATCGCATTTAGAGTTCAAAATTTTTGACCTGAACTCATGCAATCTTTACTTATAGGGCACAGTCAAGCATGAAGCTTGTGCCAAGATTCATTCGTCTGTGGAGGCCCTAAAGAAATACATTACTCATACAATGGCAAAGCTGGATCGCAAGAGGTCGTACAGGGCGGCTAAAGCTTCCGGCACCGTGTGGCCAAAGCTTTCAAGAAAGGGTGATCTGAATATTAAAAATAGATTATCATTAAATGAAGGTTTCACGTAATAAAAAACTATTTTTTTAATAAATCCAGTTTGTTCCTAATGAGCCTTTAAAAAAAATCCAAATCTACTTGTACCACCCTGTACATAACATATTATATGTATATTTCCTTGGTAAGAGGCATCGGGATTCAAACATGGAGTTACAAAAAATAACTTTTCCGCGAGAATTTTTCAACTGACCAATATACTTATAGCATTAAACGTGCTACAGTAGGCTTTTGTTTTTTTCTTTTCAAGGTTTTATTATTATTCTTTAATTTCTGAAGAGAAAATATGTAAGTTCACAAGTAATGACTAATGGATAGTAGATGAAGTTTAAACCCTTAAACTAAGTAGCGAGCCAAAACTGTTAGCCTGAGGAGATACAATGGTGCAGCATTTTAAGACTTTTTCGCAAGATATTGCTCTTCCTGTGACGTACTTCTATAATTTTTCTTACTACTGATGTATGTTTGGATGTAATAAAAAGAGTGATTGATGAAGCATGCCTACCTCACACTCTAAAATTGCTATGGGAAAGAAGGAATAATTTTATTCTATGATTTTTCTTTTTTTTTAATTTCCCACCAAAGAGAAGAGGCTGGAGTTTTCATTTATACATTTATGATTTATTGATTGTTATTATAATAATAAATATATAATTTAAGATGCAATGATCAATAATTGCCAGAGGTGAAAGGTTCGACTCCACAGTTGAATATAAAATATATATTTTTACATTAATTATATATGAAAAAATAACGTAAAATAAACATTATAATCTTTGAACTAGAATAAACAAATTATTGGGTCAACAAAACTACATATTATAAAAATCTTCTCTAGTTAGCTAAGTTCGTCATCCATACTTCAAATGAGCATCTTTTAAAAAGTAAAGTATATTGGATAGTAATCGTAACTCCAAATTATATCTCCAACTAATGACTAAACGGTACCTCTAGTGAAAAAAAATATTTATGTGCCCCAATACAATTTTCAGCTACTGATCACGTGGGTCTTCGTTTCACTACTTGGCTTAAAGCTTCCATGAAGAGTAACTTTAATGAATTATAATAAGTATTACAATAAGTCCAAAGTAGACAAAGAATAAAATTGATGATCGACATTGGCTTTATTTATACAGGTACTGTCAAGGTACCAATAAAGAATTTGTGTTTATTTACGTGACATCATATCTGCTCGTACTTAATCTAATAAAACGTCATTCTAGCTTAGCAGCTATCGTCTAACACACTTATCAAATTATCATTATGATCACGTATATATATTTTTTTTTTAGCATACGGCAAGTCATATTTTCTACTTTTCAATCCATTTTCACATGGTTTGATTTTTATGCTCACTGAGATTAAGTCCATTTTGATATACTTTAATAAATCATTCGAACCATCTTATATAAATTATCCATAAAACAATGAAATAACTATACTTTTTCTAAATATTAATTGTTCGATTATTTGTTTTCGTAGTTTATTGATATAAAAAAACAAAAAATTATGATCATTTTATTTATACTTCTATAATTATAGACTGTACTAAAAAGAAAAAACATGCACTATCCATTTTCTATTTCATTAAAAAAGATAAAAATTAACTTTTTATACATTTTTTATATGAAAAAAGTTAGAAATACATTTGTAATAGGAAAAATATAAATAATGTAATTTTTCTAATTAATATCACTGTCCAAAACCAAAAAAAGTATTAAAACACTATTTACACAGTTTAAAAGAGTTTTATACATTGATTCACAATAAGGCCTTATTTTTTCTCTACTAGCCTCGTGGCCTTCAGAAAAGGACATATATTTTCAAATACGAATATATTCAAAAAGTTAAAAAGTATTTCATTGGATAGCTAAAAATATGAACTTTAATTTAAAGAAAGGGTCCTCCCCAATTATGTTCTATATTGTTGTCAATTTGAGATAAGGCTACGACTATATTTCAAGTATTAAAAACTCATATTTGAATTGATCTTATAATAAAAGTTTATTTATTTGCACGCCGTAGCTTAAAGAAAGAGAGCGAGAAAAAAAAAAGAAGATTTAAAGTGTAAAATGAAATCACTTTAAAGAAAAGGATCCACATTTGAGATCGGTATTCATCAATGAAGAAGTGTGCATGTGCTGTATGGAATTCCTTGTCTACTGTCCCTGGCTTTTAGGATTTTATTTGGTGCGGGTCTGCTCCAAAGTCCCTGGCGGAAGTCCGTCTCTTGGAATCCTTCACTCACAGCCAATGTGCAACGAGTCATTTCGTGTCTATGGAGCTTGAAATAAAGATGCATGTGTGGGACAACTTTTCTGCTGAGTTTGCCATCAACACTTGCATCGCTTTCCAGCAATGTGTAAAGGCTATGGTTGATGCTGAAGGTGGCCATACCCTAATGCCCCAATAGGACATGGGGGTTCAACCAACATAAAAGGCTTTAACTTTTCTTTTCATAATTCAAAAATGTTATTTTTTACTTTAAAATGACCATCTATATATGTTTTTCATTTGATTTTTTGTCATATTGATCTTTTAAAAAAAATATCTTATTTAAACGGATTTTAATTATGGTAATTTTTGACAGTTTGAACGATCAAGTAAAATTATATACGATTAGACATTTTATACAAATTTAAAAGTTATATTACATATTTTATATTGGATTATGTATGTTTAATCTACTGTGAAAATTTCAAATTCAAACGAGTTTTTTGTTTTTTTTAACAACTAACAGACTTTGGTGCCCCTATTGTCCTGAAGAATGGTTGAGAGTTTGTAACAAGTGTAAAAGAAACCAACTACTTTCTGTTAATTAATATCATGATGTTCGTCATTAAGCTTCCTAATTGTGAAATCTTATTGGAGCGTTCATAATTTTACATTATCTGAGGGTATCAAAAATGCAATAACCAGAACTCGATTTAAGTACCTTCTTCAAAACCTTCTCTTTGTCAATAACTTAGAAGAAAATAAATTTCACAAAGAAAACAAAATAAGAGCAATTATTGTCCATATAAATGAAGTATTTCAATTTGCCATGCCCGATGCTCCAGAACAGTCAGTTGACTATATTTAATGGAAAAATGTCCTGTAAGCTATATATGAAGATTAAAGCTATAAATTGGGATGCAATGGTGGTATTGGTAATGCACCAAAACCGGATATATTTATGAGTTAAAAAAATAATGAATATGGTCATGGAAAAAGTGTTGTGCTTGTATTGTATAAAAGCTTAATAATTTTATTTATACACTATATTTGGATCATTTCTTCAGTTCTTCATTAATAAACTTCACGAAAATTGATTATATTGTATTGGAACTATGCATAGAGATAAATCAAGCTAAATTATATACTAGCAGTCAAGTGGTTTGAGAATCGTAGAGTAACTTTAATTTGGCACGAGTTTGGAACAGTACAATCATGTTTCATCGGTTCTAAGAAGTGTAAAAGGAAACAAATCTAAAATAGTAGCCCCTTGTTCATCCATTATAAAGAAATAAAATTTTACTATGAAAAGTGTTGATATTCTTGATCAAAAGACTTCAACTTATCGATTGGATCAAAAATCATCGGGGGAGGGGGTCATTATCATTTGAGGTTTTTTTTTATCTTTTTGATATTTGTATTGTTCATTCGCATATTGTTAACAAAAAAAATAATAAAAAAGGACTGGAATTGTTGGATTGCAATATTATTTTACCAAAATTTATAATAGGTAAATACAGTAATCGAATGCGTAGTTTACAAAACAGTCATGAATCACGCGAACAAATTATTCCTCAATCTATTCCGCTCCACCTAAAAACATATATATCAACAAGAGCGAAATGTAAAAATTGCAAAAATAAAAAAAGTAGACATTAAAACTCATTTTCTAAATAATATATGCTAATAATTTATATATATTGATTCTAGACAAAAACCAAATTTGCAAAGTTAGAAGAAACAAATTATTTTGTTATCGTAAAAATAAATGTTTTGAAGTTATTCTAAAGCAATATCTTGATTCCATGTTTTGGAGCACCACCAGCTATATTCTTTTGGCTTGGGATTCCGAATTATTTTTGACATTACTAGGATAAGTTTGTAATATTTTCTACAATTAAAGGCAATGAAAGGCTTGATACAGCAAAAGAAAGCTTCTATATTAGAAAGAAAATACTACACAAATAAGAAAAAAGAATATTTTTTTAGAATTTATGGTAGGTTTATAGTAAGCTCAGTGTAAATTCTAGTATTAGCTTCCTTTTGAAATATTTTAATTTATAGACTAGGAGTTATGGTGAGAAAAATGTAAGATGCGTAAACATAACTTAATGTCAAGAATTTATGTGCCTTAAAAGTTTGTATAATCCAAATAATATAGATTTGTATCATATTTTAAAAAATTATCTTCAACAGTTGATTTTTTTTTTAAATTTAATATTCGTAATTTACAAAAGATTATTTACAGTTAAAATAAAACTAACCGGTCAAGCTAAAAAACTGAACACATTAACTGCTTAGTCCAAGTTACTTCTCAACCTAGGGTCGATATTTTGAAGAAATATAAGAGATGATTGAAATCAACTTATAAGAAAATACAATAAACTGTATAATTTATACCTTGGCAGTATTTATAAGATAACATTTATTTTTAGATGGAGAGGAAGGGTAATACAGAAATGTTGGATAAAATCATTTAAAGTGATGCTCATAAGTCGAATTTTGTAGGTAGACTTTCTTATGGAGTTGACAACCTGACAAGAAATATTTTTTTCACATCTATTAAAATCATATTTTTAGTAGTAAAGAGTAAGCTTAATTTTCTACACCATTCGAATATATCATTGATATATTCGAAACCCGTTTGAACATTTATTTGTACTCAAGAAAGATAAAGAGTATGTATAAAACTGTAGGAAAATGAGCATCTGGGCATTGAAACATTTATTAAGTCCTTCTGCTTGTAAATATTTATACCAATGGTGTCAAACATACAGCCCAATGGGTTCGTTATGCCCGAAGAAATGCATTTGAATGATTAAACTTAACTAATTAATTTACTTTTCTTTTCTATAAAATATGTAGTTCCTATATTGTCCACAAGGAGTGAAGTGGAGGATGGACATACAAGTTATTATTATAACAGATCTAATGAAACGTCATAACTCAAAGCAGTTAAGTTGCTCTCCTCTATTTTTCAAATTGTCAGAGTTACCATATTAATTTTAGGTTTCTTATTCTAACATGCCCAAAATGCTAGCGATTAACATCACTATTAATATATATATGCGTACATACATATTTTATTTATTAACTCGCCAAGAGAGTGTACATAAGTCTAAAGTGGGGGGTCAGTCTTTGTTAGTTGAAAAGAGTTACCTTTGTTTAGGATTGTAAAGGACACGCATTATGTAGTTTTTTCAAGTTCTATAATTTCTGATTGTGACTGTAAGCTGTACTTACTTTGGGTGTTAAGACATCTCTTAATTTGCTCCTCGTAGTGGTTACATATGAAACCTACTCTAAGATTCAGGGAACAACAAGACAATACTTGGTGGAAAGAATGTTACATTTTGGACTTTGTAGAAAATAGATTATTTCTTAAATAATTCTTATCATTCTCAATTAAGACTTACTTTTATAGAGTAAGACATCTGACTACATCTGATGTTCATATTCAGCGTTGAAGAAGTTAAATAATGAAGAACCATCCAAAATATTCTATAAAGGGATGAATTCCAAAATTCATTAATAACTCAGAAACTAATTCAATAATTGGATCAAAAAATATAGGATAAATAATGAACTCACAAATAAGATAAAGCAAAAATATTATACCGAGTGGTAACCCAAAATTGCAACAGCATTTTATAATAATTTTGTACGTGTTATTTGTAGTATCAGGTTTCATTACACAACTAAACAGCAGCTATAATAAAAATAAAAGAGTTTGCTTCCATCCAATGTCTCTAATTGTAATAATGTGGAAACACAATAAAAGGGCAACCTGTTTGGAATCTCCTCCTTGCTTGAGTAAGTTCCAAGAAGACTCCAGATACTATTGGTATCTTCTTCCGGACTGCCTTCAACATAAAGAAGTCCATTGCAGCCCCATACATTTAATATAAACATATGACCTCTTTGTGGCCCTCCTCCAGCCCTTAACATAAAATCATGGAGTTTGAAGTTTAGGAATCGCCCGTAGCTCAAGGACAACGTGCTGAAGAGGAGTTATTCTCTTGAATTCAATGTGCGCTTGCGCTCAGGCGATTCGCAGAGAAAGAAATTTAATTTATAATTTTAAAAAAAGTCATAAAGACAAAAGTCTGCGCCACTTTCCTTCTAAATTTTGATTTGCTTCGTGTTCTCTTAAATGACAAAGAGTAGTACTGAGGATTTGATGGGAGTTATAAAAGTGAGCCCCTGTTATAGTGACAATATAATTGAAGATCGACATAGGAGTCATATAGAAAATTCTAGCAGATAATCAAATAAATACTATGACAAACACTAAGCCAAAGTATTATTAAAATTGTTAAAAGGTTTGTTTATATTCGGAATATACTTTCGATTTACAATCGTAAATATATATAAAATAGGTGTAATATAAAGGAATCCATTATTTTTTCCTACATAAGGTTTACTATTGTATATCTGACGTTTATATATGTAAAATTGGTTTACACTAGATGGCGTTAGAATTGGGACAACATTCATGAAGGATAATTGTCAAAAATGTGGATTAAATCATTGAAATAATCGAGTCCCACCTTAGTGTAAGCATAAATGAAAAACAAATTACCCTAAAAATGCATTAATATTTTATATTTCCTTTTATAACACCTGGTATTATAAAATTTATGTTTGTCTGTTTTCAACACCTGAAAACTCACTCCATTAATAGTTTTTAAACCAATATGGAATAACAACATAATCAAAGATTTATTACTGGACATTGTTATATAAAAAATAGCTATAAGTTTAGTGACCTATGTATAAATGCTCCGTGTATTTTTGTATATTATAATATATTAATATGAGATTATTCTAAATGTTCATCAACTCGTCTAGAATAAAGTATATATTTAAACTCCAGTTACTTTATACTTAGAAAATATCCACGTATATTTATATGGCAAGACATCTAAAGGAAAACCAGAACCAGCTTACAAAACATGGAAGAACTTAAAAGTAAGGGAAGTTTGTCTACTATAATAAATTCAAAAGTTAAGTCCTCCTACAAAGGGTCGGACGTGTTAGCATTAATTAACTATTATTTACAATTAATCAGAATTCTAATTAAAAAAAAATGTTCATCGTTTGTTTTTAATAGTTCATGGATACTTTATCATCAGTGGCTGACCTGATTTCAGATGTTTAACGAACTACAAAAGGAGGCTGCTAATTCATCGGATCTACTCGCGTTGATCTTCTAGATCTATATAATAAGTGTAGAAAATAAGCCCATTACACTGTCCAACAGCAAAAATTAGTACAAAAACAGCATATGCTCAAATTATAGTTTGATCCCTGATTCCAAATATGGCCTTAGATTTTCTCTCAGAGCCTCGAAAAAAAAAGAAAGAAAAGAAAAAAGGATATATTTTTTTTATTTTAAAGGTTCAAAGCTGATTAAATCTTGGTATTGAAAATGAGGAGCGTTATGTTAAATTTAAATACAGAATGAAAAATTATGAAACCATTTTTCAAATGAAGCATCATACTTTAAATGAGTTATCTTTGTTTAATGTGGAAAATAGGTTTTTTAAGACTACAGGCTCCTAGCTTTAAGGACATAGGTTCAAAAACGGCAAAACAGTCTCATGGGATTTAAAGTATTAACATTTAATAAATAAATAAAAAAATCTCCCCAGAAATTAAGAGTTGATCGTTGTCAATTTGGGATAAGGGCAAATAATAACAAGTGATTAAAACTCCATTTTGAAAATCTCTGTTATATGTATATCTCCATAATTCTGTATTCTCCTTGTGTAGAATAAAGTATCAATATAAACTCCATATCCTCACATATCTCATTTCCACGTATATCATATAACGCAGTCAATAAACCAGAACCAATCTTAAGAAATATAATGGAAGAACTTAGAAGTAATAAGTTTGTCTTTATAAAATCAAAAGTTAAGGCATACAAAGGTCATGTCAAAGGAGCATTAATGAACTGAAGTGTTCAAACAGAATGGAATTAGTAGAAATTTCTCATCAATGGGTCTGTAGAAGATTACACGTCTTAGAGGATATTTTAGAATTAATGGAGTTCAAGTCTGAAACAAAGGAGCAACAAGAGGATATCTTAATGTTCATGGAAGATAAAGATCGCATGGATGAAGAAATTATGAAGGAACTCACGAAAAAAATGGAAGAACTAGCAGGCAAGGAGACGATCAGCAATCTGCCTTCAAAGGATGGAGCGTGTAAAGTATACGGAAAAATTGCATATAAGGAACCGGATTTTTGAATGAGTTTATTGAATGGAGATTCAAATGCCTGTAAAAATGGAATTGCAAGAAACAGAATAGTCACGGTAAGAAACGTGACCACATTTAGTCCCTCACCTGCAATACAAGTTCGATTAAACACTCTAGATGGAACATACTTACACCATTCCAGATTCTGGTATTGAGGTATATATTTCGGATGATTTTTTTAAAGAAATTGGAATACCACTTAGACATTTAAATATACCTTCAGATTTTTGTTTGAAGGGAGCTACTGGAGCTACATTTAATCAATTAGGATCCATAATTTTAAATGTAGGTTTTGAAAATGAGGAAATTAAAGAAGAGATTATAATTGTAAAGGAAAATGTTAAATTTCTAATGTCATGGGTATTGTGTAAAAAATTCAGAATTTTACCAGAAGATTATCCAAGTCAAATTGAGCAAGGTAGATGGAAAAGAGCCAAAGAACCTAGTACTCGTGGAATCAAGGAAATGAAATATATTTCCGATGAAGAATTAAAGCCATGAGAGACAAGCTTGTGGAGGAGTATCATGATGTATTAATTGATGGAAATCAACCATTAAAAAAGATGAAATGCGCACCAATAAAAATATCTTTAATTGAAGGAGCAGAACCTTGAAAATC
>NW_027295438.1:0-531 GCF_016086655.4 Lepeophtheirus salmonis | reverse complement strand
AAGTCACTAGTTATTGTTAAAGGGAAAATAATTTTGATTGGAATATGAAGTCCGCGCGGCATTATTTTGATTCTTATTTTCTTGGAGTTCAACATACTTCGGCGAAAGGAGAAAAAGTGGAAAGGAAGTGAGTGTCCAAATTAAAGTGACCAAAATTATCAACCTGACTAATTACTCATGTTTTTCTTCCTCTCTTCTCCTTCCTCCCTTCGTTAAATAGAACATTTCTTTAACATGCTCTATTTTTTTGATTAGACAAACATATATTTTTATGTTAATACTGTTTGAATCATAGAAAAAGTAATACATAGATGCAACAAGGGATTTTTATTGGTAGTTAACAAAGCAAGGCAGTAGTAGATTAAAATTTCCAGTCTTCAGGAATAGACTGCAGCTCGATGAGGGGTGGTAAAAACATTCATCTTTCACTTCAGAACTTGAATGGAACACGCAACCTCTTGATAGTGCCTGCTGGTTTTTTTAATTACATTCAAAACATAGAAATACAGCAAAGAAAGTATTATTCAGTTT
>NW_027295437.1:0-579 GCF_016086655.4 Lepeophtheirus salmonis | reverse complement strand
AAATTATTGCATATTATTAACGACATTTTAAATTTTGTTACTTTGAAGGGTTGGCATCATCATTCAGTGAAATATTTTTGACCACATACCTAGCAGAACATGTAGCTCGGCTTATCATATCTGATTTTTTATTTATGAATTTTTAAAAATTTCGTCTCTGTAAAGATTCGACATGTTCGTTTACGAAAAAAATTGTCCAACCTACTTATCATAACGTTGAAAGATGTTAGTGAACATGCACTTTTCAAAATAAGAAAAATGCCGTTTCTAACCTGAAAACAGTCATTTTATTAAAAAATAAATATTTATATTTTAATTTTTTTACTTTTTAAGTTTTGAATCGGCTGGAAGACTTTTTCTCAGCTACATACCAGAACATGTACCTCGGCTTATCAAAAATAAATGCTCTGTTTTTATCTTTAATAGGAAAATCAAAATGAAATATGAAGTCTATTCATATTATATTCATTTTAAACTTTGTCTCTGTGAAGATTCAACATGATCATTGATGGAAAGGTGTTGTTTTAAATACCTACCAAAAAAATAGTTCATGCTAATGAACACAAATTTTCAAAAAAG
>NW_027295436.1:0-527 GCF_016086655.4 Lepeophtheirus salmonis | reverse complement strand
TATCAAATTATTTTACTTCAGGACATAAAATATGAACTAAACTGTTCATTTATGTTTTTTAAACCGTAATTGTCCTGTTGCTTTTATTTATATGATCAACTTTTATCTTTATGCATATTCATTATTTTCACTGTTTATATTGTAGAATATAAATAAATTATTTTAACCAAAAAAAATATATATACAATAATTCTCTATTTATTATAATACTTTAAATGAAAAATTTTATTGGCTTTTTTTTTCTTATTTAACATATGTGCAAAAAATCATTTGGAGGATTTTTTGTAAACTAGAAATTTGTTGCACATGTACAACAAATTTGTTTTTTGGTTCAAAAATGAAACAAATCAATGTAAGGAGCTCAAACCTATATACTGTAGTTAATCATATACATTTATGATGAATTCATTAATAAAAATAAGAAATTACCTTCGCTTTGCAAGAAACCAAAATGACATCTATCCCTTAGATGAAAATCATGACAGATTATTTAAAATCCGTCTAGTTATTGAACATTTCAGAGAAAC
>NW_027295435.1:0-682 GCF_016086655.4 Lepeophtheirus salmonis | reverse complement strand
AACTTTTATTTAATGGCAAAAGACTGTTTCTGTCTATATCAGACATACAAATATATTATTTTAGTACATTTAGGATACAAGCTAAAGGTGAATTTATCAGAATTATAAAGGTATTATTTAGCTATATTCCATAAAAAGTTTTAAAATGACAACATAGGGATAATAATACTTATAACAAAAAGGATAAATGTATGGAATTGAAGTGCGTGTGTTGTAAGCAACTTAAGAACTGCATGACTAAAAAAAAAAGTTTACCGATTAGAAAAGGAAACATGTTTGATTATCCAAAAGCAAAGCCCCCCCCCAAGAAAAAAAAAAAAAAAAAATAATATATAGATTTATATAAAATCCTATTGACCGCCATGAAAATATAAATTAATTTAAATATAAATTCATCTATATAATTGTCATAACTATCCAAATCTGAATTATACAAAATCTTTGCTCAAGATCATGATCCTATTTCAAAAGAGTTATTCGAAAATATTATTATTCAAGTCGTATTTCCGACGTTTATCAACGATGGATTACTCATAACTATGCCAAAGTATAGTTTGGATAAGGATACAAGATTTGTTAGTAACCTTAGACCAATTACCCTTCTAAATACACTGTACAAAATTTTCTCATATGTCAATACTGAACGACTACAGGAGACACTGCCTGACATATTACATGCCTC
>NW_027295434.1:0-702 GCF_016086655.4 Lepeophtheirus salmonis | reverse complement strand
ATCCTCGAAATTTCACGCCTTTTTTTTGTGCTGTTAATGTTATAACCTACACCAAAATTTGCCATCTAAGAAAATATGATATTTTAATAAAACAACATAACTTTCTTAAACATGAAGAGAATTGAATAAAATTTTCAGGAAGTACAGTATTGTGCAAAAGTTCCATAATACTTTTAAATACCTACAGTTGAATATTATAATATGAATTTCGAGTGTATGAATATCTTCCCACGCTCTCCAGACAATCAATTATTATTAATATTAAAAAGAGAGGTAAGAAAATAAGATAAAGTACTTTCATATTGCGCAGTAATAAAGATTGAAGGTGCTAATGTTGGTTTGAAATTTATGTACTTCACATGAATTGGTTGTTTGAAAACTTTACAAGATACTAGATTAATTAAAAGTTTTTACATCCATTATATGTATCTTTTATTCGATCCATTACACCCTATTTGTGATTTTGAATACTATCTTGTGATAACTTATTTCTTAGCGAATGGGGCGATTAAACGAAAAACGTATTGAAAAAAAAATTCTTGAAAGATTAATCATTTATCTACATTATAAATAAATGACGTTAAATTGAAACTCCGGCATTTCTATGGGGATCCCCAAAAACAATTCTAGACTTCGTGCACCCATCCTGCAAGTATTGTTCTCTCCGTAAATCGACATTTTGTAACATATCCATAGGGTTAT
>NW_027295433.1:0-886 GCF_016086655.4 Lepeophtheirus salmonis | reverse complement strand
AGTCAATGAAAATTTCTTAGACGATTTAAATTCTTTTAGTAAATTAACGGCTCCCCTAAAGCTATAAATCTGTTGATTTGGGTCGCCAACAATTACTTTGGCCGTGCTTTGATGATTGATGATATCTAACATTGTAGGATTTATACCTTGAGCTTCGTCAATCAAAAGTACATCATGTGTAACTATGGTTTGTAGATTTGGCTGCCTCAACTGCCATAATTTTAGATAACCGTCGTGAGTTATGGGCACTGAAGTGTTCTTCTGGTGAATCATTGCTTCCCATACCTTTTTTGAATAACTAAGAATGATTTCTCTTTCATAAATTGGAATCGTTTCTTCTATTTCCCAATCAGCTTTTTCAATTACCCATCTGGAGGGTACATTCTCTATACTGAGTTCCATATCGGAAGAATTCATAAATCGATTGAGCGTTTCAACAATTTGCCCCGACCGAAGATATAAATTAGTTTTTTCCTCAATCAAACCACTTTCCAGAATATTTTGAGCTTTGAGTGATGGAACAAGTTTGTGACGGTACGAAACACCCACTTTTGAAAATGCCATGGAGTGCACAGTTTTACACATAACATTTTCTTTGGGAAACATCATAGAAGCTGTTTCTTGAGCTTTTTTATTGAACACAATTAGTAAAAAATATTTACCAGGGTATTTTTGGGTTAGTTGTAAAAGTGTGGTTGATTTTCCGGTACCAGCCAGAGCCTCGATTTTAATTACATCTCTGTCTGCAAGACTGTGATTAATAATTCTCATCTGCTCGACTGTTGGCCTTTTTAAGTTTTTATTGCTTGTAATCTCCGATTCCAATGAGGTATGTTGATCTATTCTGCGTTTTTTGGGAGAATGCTCCTTACTGGTAGAATAGTCT
>NW_027295432.1:0-3365 GCF_016086655.4 Lepeophtheirus salmonis | reverse complement strand
AGAATGAATCAATCTTTTCTACGCTATCCTATGGTAACATGTGGTTGTTAAGAAAAAAAATCCTGAAATGTTTTTGGACAAGATGGAGACAAGAATATTTAAATGAATTAAGTATTAGTAGAAAATGGTTGAAGTCTTATACCAACTCAATCAAAGAGGGTGATCCAGTAATCCTAAAACCTGAGTCATTAGAGAAAAATTCATGGAAGTTAGCAAGGATTACTGAAGTTCATAAAAATCAGAACAACGTTGACACTTCAGCAAGATTAAGCCTATCAAATGGCAAAAAAATTTTACGCTCAATAAGACAAATTGCTCTATTAGAGTCTAACGTTGCTGAAAAAGAAACGGTGGAATTTATATTGACCAATCAATGTGGACGTACTGGAAATCAAGAGCAGACGTTGTCGGTCCCTGAGTCGGGTGTACAATCGACTCAGGAGTGCCAATCTCTTGTTCGAGATTGACCCTGCCACAAAGAGGATAATTAATCATTCCTGGGGAAACAGCTACCATGTCTATAGAACCAGCTCCTTACAATTCAGAAGATACATCAGAAAGAAATGTTTCTGATACTCATCATCATTAATTGAGGAATAAAATACGACGTAAAGGAGGTTATATAAAGTTATTAAAAGACGACCATCTCAAACCATGCATGGAAAGATAAAGTAACACAATAATTTAACATAAATCTAAAAATAACAATGTTATAAAATTATACAATATGGTAAAACTGTCGTTGGGGTCGGACAACTTTAAAACTTGTCTGTCTATTTCAAACCCGTGTTACAAATACAGCAGAAACATAGGGCAATTTTTATATAATCATTTTTTTTACTAAAAACCCGAAAAATGTTGTGAAAAGAAAGTAACTTAGATACCCCATAATTATAAAGTTATCTGGGGTATAATTTGGCAATACAAGGTAGATGTTACAGACATTATCGTATTGTTTCTCTGAAGTTACACTCTGATCAATTAGTGATACTTCCTGGAAAGATCTACAGCCTTACAACCTGGGGATCTATTAATTCCAGTCGAAATTGAGTAGGATATACAAAGACACAAAATGTCGTATTCTGATGAGACTGTCATTTTCTGGGGGATCTGTTGGAGTCTGATAATTACCTATTGGCAACCCTGATTATATTCAACTGGTTTTTCTGTCCAAAAAGGAAGGTGGGGCTTTCTGCTCTAATAAATATATATTTAATTCGAAATATAACCGTCCTACAGTTAATACATCTTTTGTTATACGCGTATTTATTTATTGGTAAGTTATACAGTCCACTATTATTTATTCACCTTTTGGTATTGAGAGAGGCTCGGGTCTTTGCAAGTTTTTTATTTACTAAGATTTTACAGAGTCTAATTCAATTCGGTATCATCATAGGACTACAAAGATCTTAATCTTTTTTGATGGTACGGCTCATGTAACAACTCTCTTTTGTTTGCATTTTGTTTTTTCTGAATTGCATTAATTTCCGATAAAATAGTGATGTCTTTTTCCCAACTTATCATTAACTTTTTAGCTGTCTTCTGATCAATATAAAACTGTACATCACTATATCCATGTAAGGACATTGAATTTGAAATATTTTGATCTTCTTACCATTAACAAAACCGATGTCTTAAAACTTTACTATATCTTTAAAACACCGGCATTTGCAACAATCAAACATATTTTTCAATGAATTTGACTACCTTTTAATCCATTCTTAATTTTTTTTCTTATTTCGATATTTTGAACTTAGTGTTTCATCTTTGACAATAGATCTCTTCACATTCGCCTTGACGTATCTGTGTTCTAAAGTAGGTAAAGACGAGTGGTGCCAAATTTGAATCAAATTTCTTGTTAACGTTTCTAGAAAAATGCAATTTTCTTTGTCGGATAACTGTCTAGAACCTTTCAAATTTGAGTAAAATTATTTAAGATAAAAATAATATTTGACTATGTTGATGTGAGACGGCAACATACTCATTATCTGATGGATTTGGTCCCTAATCTTGTTTCAATTTGATATGAATCGTCACACTAAATCGTCACACTAAAATTAGACCAAATCTTTAAAATGGTAGTGTAGAGTTTTGAAAAGACTTAGAGTGAAACCAAAAATACTTTTGTAACCTTTAGATATGCCAAATTTACCTTTTAAATGTGCACTTTCATACTATTTCATTTTAAAAATAGTGGGAACTCTAGTTTACATGGTTTGAGTTCTATATTTCGAATCAGCTAGATGTAACTGGAAATCAGTTACAAACTTTTTGGATGAAAAAAACAACAACAGGTGAATATAATCAGGATTGCCAATTGGTGATTATATGGCCAGATATATAGAAGACCCAGATTCCAACAAACCCCCTAGAAAATGACAGCTTTGTTAGAATTCGACATTTTTTTTCGCTGTGTCTTTAAATATCCTACTCAATTTTGACTGGAATTTACAGATCTCCAGGTTGTAAGGGTGCAGATCTTCCCCAGAAGCTTCACTAATTGAGCGAACTGTAACTTCAAGGAAACAATAAGACAAGGCTTTTATAGGAAACATTTCTGCAAAACTTATCAATTGGTTTGGCTGTAATTGAAATACAAACATACACATTTGCATTTTAAGTAACTCTTCCGTTTTGCAATATTATTTGAAATGTTAAAAAATGATGAATTGACTTAATGTATACAATTCAAAATCAAATAAGAATAATCTTGACAATAAAATTCATTAATAATTAGTTGATAACAATAAATCAATCATATAAATATAATTTTAAATCCCACTAACTCCTCGTGTACTACGGAAGTTAAATCCCAAGATGATTTATACAATTTTATTAAAGTACCTAATTAAGTAAAACGTTTTGATTATGAAGGACGGCGTAGTTTATTAAATATATCTTTCCGTAACAATACTTAAATAAAATACATAAATCAAAATAAAATAATTATCAATACTATGTATTTTTGTGTAAGTATAGTTGTATTTTTCTTTAAGATAACAATGGATCTAACTTAAAATGTAAGTTTTTCTACTTGCAAACTGGGCTTGGCTCTATATAAACGGGGAATTCCGTTTTATTTTCATGCTATACCCTTGTAGGTATGAAAAATGAAAAAAAATAGGTAAACATCTATTTACGTTTATGAATATAATACGGTTGACAACTATTACTATTATTAGCCTTGTAGTTGTAACTTCTCATGCAATGAAGGATAAAAAAGAAATAGTATTACTGTCCTTTCGGAAACGGATCATCAGATAGAATAACCAATTACTTTATTTATTTATCAAAAAGAATAAATCATGAAATAGTCATTACTTGTAATGATATATATATTCGTTTGATAATTATGACTACAAATA
>NW_027295431.1:0-586 GCF_016086655.4 Lepeophtheirus salmonis | reverse complement strand
AAATTAAAATTCAGACTTTCAGCTATGCAATGAGATAATTTTAAACTTCTTGAATATATTTGTCCTGAACCTATAAAACCCTAATTAAGAAGCATATATTTTTAACTTTCAACAGAAATGCATCCAACATAAGGTGACTAAATAATATCTTAAAAAATGTTTTTAGAAACTCTTCAACATTCAGCTTTAAAATATATATTAAAATAATTTATCCCTATATTTAACACAGAGGGCTTAAAACAGCTTTGAACCTTAAAAATAGCCAAAATTATTAAAAAAATATATGTCCTTTTTTTGTAACACGAGACTAGCTAAGAAAAAATGAGGGCATATTTGGAATCAGGGGATCAAACTTTATTAAACTGAGCATACAGTGAGTCCACGATAAAGTGGAACTATTTCTAAACTTCATCCACAGATCCATAATGTGGGTATTTGGGGTTAAATCATACTAATATAAAAGGTTGCGTGAATAATACACTATGACCCACAACCGTTTTGACAACAAACAATAATCATCATAGAACAAGCAAGGAGACACACCATCCTCGAATTGGCTTCCACGGGACACAAGCCCTCTCTTATT
>NW_027295430.1:0-1876 GCF_016086655.4 Lepeophtheirus salmonis | reverse complement strand
TCACCAACCTTCACTGCTTATATAACTCCTTGAACTTTTGTAATTAATCTTTGCTCCAACCTATTGCATCAGTATGAATTTCTAAATATGAATTGAATTCCTAGAGGATAGGAGAGAACAAGTTTCTTAAATTTTCCCACGATTTTAAGTCACTCATATTCTTAGATGACAATCTGATTGATGGCTTATAAGGCCCATCAAAATGGCTTTCTGGCCCAGGGAGAATAAAATAAATATAAACCTTTTTTAAAGTTTATAAATACGAAGTTTTGTAAACTTTGAAGTGCTTAATAATAATAAAAAATGGATTGTAATTAATGATTTGAAGATATGAAGGGGATATTTCTAAAACTTATAATTAAAAAGAATCCAAAACAGTAGTTTTTAACAGATGGACGGATTGTTTTCAGAAAAAAAAGATGACGCCTCAAATATATTTTCTATAAAATAACGTCAACAATATAATGTATTAAATAAATTCAAATATACGTATGTACCTACATATACTTTATATTATATTATAGAAAAGAAAAAGGACTACAACTACAAGTGACCCAGTAGATTTAAGTCAGGTAAAGTGATATATCTGATCTCAATATTTATTATATCTCCCAAATTTTCTTTCTCCTAAAAGAGAGAAAAAAATATATGAAACAAACTTGTGGTTAAAAATATATATTTCCTAAACTACAAGTGTTATTGGTTGAAAATATGGTGAAACACATGGAAATATATATGTATGTTTTGACTACTATGAGCCTGCCCGTTCCATCGACACTGTGTGTGTGTGTGTGGGGGGGGGGGGAGATGTATTTGAACACAAAATGCTGGTCCATGTGTTTGTCCATCAAATATTAAATATTTAAATAAATAATAATATGTATTTAAGCTCTACGTGTCCTAGCAGATAGACATAATAAAAACTTTGAGGATTTGGTGTTCCCCTCAAAAAGTCAGGCTTTGCCAGGATCTTTGCAAATAATTATAAATTTATTTTAAGTCTTGTTTATGTCCGGCTCGCTTTTCTACTTTTTTTAAAATTTTTTACCTTTTTTCATCATTTTACATTATGCAGTAATACTATTAGTGTGTGAGTTAGTGTTCCGTTGTGTTGGGTGAGGAATGACTAATGAGGACGAATCATCAACCTATATAATAACTGGATACTAAATAGTCAAAGAAAAGGAGAGTCAACAGTCAGCTGACGAACCTATAATTTATAAATGAAGTTATATAGGAGACTTCTCTTTCACTTCGAACATTGGAAGCACAACGATATTTCGAAGTTGTACAGGGCTTAAGATAAGGATAAGCTTCAAGTTCTTCTCCTTGCCCTTTTAATCCAAATTCATTTATATACTATGCCGTCTGTTAATGCCTATAATCAGAATCCTTCTTTTAGTTAAAGAACTCATACATTTTCAACGTTCAGCGTCCACACTCACATACATATTGCTCTGTGACCTTATCCTTCCCATTGGTAACAAATGTTTTACAGTTAAGTTAGTGTTCTTTGAGAAGCAATGTTGCATCAGAACCAACAATAAACTAGAACCATTTTATTACATCAATCTTTGCTACTATTTATTTTTAGAAAATACAAATATAATCTACACATGATATTTAATACCTTGGAATCATTAATTTTTAAAATAAATCTGTTTTGAAAGAGACTTTCGTATAAATTATTTTTTAAATGCTCAGAAATGAACCTGGCTTCATGATGAAGCCTAATTTTAGAATATGTCAAGATAATACGTTTTTGCAATTTAAGGATATGGTTATTTAACGGTATGAGATTCAAGTTCCTTAAGTATATAGGATTTATAAACTCTCATTTCGTTTAATGTCCAATTGAAGAAAATCTCTTCTGCAG
>NW_027295429.1:0-436 GCF_016086655.4 Lepeophtheirus salmonis | reverse complement strand
TACGTTATATAGAGGTCGGTGATTGAATAAAATATGTTTTTCTAGTATAATTAGTCAGTAGATTAGTCAATTTTTTTCAGTGATGACTGAGGATAAAAGAAACGCTATAATTTAATTTCATAATAGAAACAATAAGCATACAGAAATCACACGGCGTATATATTGATACTATGACTCAATGTGAAAGACACGTAACTCGACTGAAATTCGTCATGAGGTTGACAAGGTTCAGGTTTTAATTAAATTCAAGGATTGAAACTCACTAAAAACCACGACTTGACTTCGACTCGTATTTGGAGATATTGGACTTGACTTTTGAGACTTCAGTCGAGCTAATCTCTCAATAATTCTACTAGTGGTTGTAAACATTACTTGCGAACAGCTCCGTTCGCGAGCATATACTCATAAAATTGAATTTTTATTTAATATATGTCAC
>NW_027295428.1:0-3934 GCF_016086655.4 Lepeophtheirus salmonis | reverse complement strand
GGACACCCTGTATTTATAGATGGAAAAAATATCTTTGTTTCGGAAGGAATTATAAAAATGATAAGAAGAGGTTGCACGATTATCAGTAAAAATATTGATTGATTAAAATTTAGTCATTGAAATTGTCAATTGATTAAACTTGATGCTACATCTCGATTGTTGTGTATCTATGTCGCGTACAAACTGCGATTTTGTACGAGTTATACCTTCATTTCAATTTCGTCTGTTACAATAAAACTTTGTTCTGATATATTTAGAAGTAATAGAATTGTGTACTCTTTAATTACCCAAAGTGTTACATAATGCTCATCAATCAATAATTGTCTTTAAAAAAATTAATATATTAGTACAGATGTCACTGTTATGTTATTGAGGTGAAGGACTAAATGGAGTGACTGTGACTCAGAGTAACGTTGAGGATTTGTTGCAGAGTTACCGGTGGTCCATTGAAATTAGAATACTTACTAATTCGATAATTAATGAAGGATGAGTTATTGGAATTCATTCATATTGCTATATATTAAAGCATAAACAATTAGTTAAAAAATAAACCTAACCTGAGCTCTCTGGCTCAAATAAAAGTCAAGAAAATGATACCTGAACATTTTTGACTAATTTACATTCGTACACTCAAAGCAGTTAAGCGTCTCTAAGACCATCAATTATGTCGTCAGCAAGTCTGAAATATTGGGGAAGAAAAAAGCCTCTGTCAAATAAGCCAAACTGAATCTAGAGGAGATAAAGAAAACTGCACAGGCCAATCCACTCAAGTCCATGAGGGTCATGAAAGAGATCTTGAGAATTCACACTAGACTGTCCAGAATACAACTAAAAAAGTGGGTGAAAAGAGCTTTCCTGGGTGGAGAGGCAATTTTTGACACCAGCAATGAAAGAAACCCATCTCCTCCGTTGCATGACTCTTTTGAATTCTTTTTGACACTCCCCCCCCCTCCCAACCTATAGCAATGACACCTTTTGAGTGCAGGTCAAGGGGAAGGCCTGTGGTGTCTGTCATCCAAACACCGAGGCCCTCAATACCACTGTCAGAGAGCACTGGGATGCCATGGCGGAAGACTACATCAGCAGTAGTTGCCATAACTTTGTCCACCACCTGGAAGCCGTCATTGTCGCTAAGGGTGTCTACATTAATGATTAAGAGAGCTCAGATACACATTTATTTATAGTATTAATTTTGTCGAAATTCTATTGTCAATTAATAAATTGTAACTTTTTGAAGTTTAAAATTTAAAGTGTTCAGATTCCAATTGACTCGGAGTTTAATCGAGGATCGACATAGGACTAATTTCTCCCTATATTATTGCTAAGTTGCTAAGATTATATTACAAGAATTGGCGGTGTGTTCTAATCCGTTTGTTAGTTGCGTTGACACGCAAGACAACCCGTTGGCCAGCATATCAACTGGGGTTTCAGTAGATAGCGTCCGTGATTGGAAAACATGAATTGATGAAGGTTGCTGACTCTAAATCAATCCCTGTGGACATGCTGCATATCCCATTGGCTGAACATCAATTTGTGTCTCTGGAAAATGTCTTGGAAGATAATGTGCAATTTATGATTTCAATGATTTTGTACATTAACAATCTTTTTCAGTTATTTTGCACATAAAGTAGTAATTTTGCATATTAACGGATGTCTTACTTTAACTGCAATATATATAGAGATAAACAGGGCCACCCATAGCTAGCCTATTGAGTTTTATACGTGTAAGTCTTTGTTGTACTGAGAGCAGAAATGGGGATCTAAAACGGAGTTATTTGGAACGGAATTATGAGGAAACCAAGCAAAATTGAAGTTAAAAAACTTGTAATAAGTTACAGCACTTGCTACTCATTCTATATTAATTTATTTTACGAAGTAGAATGTCAAAAATTTAAAATAAGATTAACCCTTTATAGCTAATGTAACTAATATAATATGAAATACATGAGATTGTTACTTGATTATGCTTCGATACATTTTGTTAAATATTTTATTTTTATGCATCAGAATCGGCTCAATACTGCCGATTTCACCATACTTTTGCATACTTCTTTATATAAAGTATTAAGCAAGAAACTATAAACATAGTTTAAAAATAAACTTAAAAATGTCATATTTTGATTTTAAAAGGTCTTAAGGACAAACTAGGATATTTTGAAGGATTTAAAGGTTATTATCGTTTTAAGACTTACAATAACAATATTTAACGTGATTTTAGACCAAGAACATGTGATTGCCTGAGTCGGATCTCTGACGTAGAAACTATCGAAGCTTTCATCCTGAACAGTACAAGAGACCTTTCGATGCCCTTAAAATGACCTAACTTTGATCTAAAGGACTGTTCAGTCATTTTATTAATACGGCATTGAAGACCCGGTACACTGTGTTCTTGGGGTAGTTAAGAAGCTTGTAGATAGCAGAGGGTTGTGTCCACATAGTGACATATTTAGTAGTTTATGTTTCCACAAAAATTACAACTTA
The DNA here is from genome assembly GCF_016086655.4 of Lepeophtheirus salmonis. Lineage (NCBI taxonomy): Eukaryota > Metazoa > Arthropoda > Copepoda > Siphonostomatoida > Caligidae > Lepeophtheirus > Lepeophtheirus salmonis. Next base: position 1,453 of record NW_027295428.1, on the reverse strand, counting down.
ATTTTCACAGCTTCTTTAATGATTTTTTCCACATGCAATATCACATAATTTTTTCTATTATATCTACTATATTTTAAGTAGGCTGTATCCACGGATCGAAGTGAGTCGGAATAATAGAAATTCATTCGACAAAATTCGCATTTTAAATTAAAATAATCAATTAAAAAATTGAATTCGTCTAGAAATAATTATTTGAGCCTTATTTCATGATTGAACTATTTCCATTTTGGACACTTAAAGAGGAAATGAAACAATAGTAAAATGTCGACCAAATACTATAGAGGATGGCAACGACTTAGAGCAGTTTCGATCCATTTTTCTTTTGGCTTCTCATCCTGAGTGGAGGAGTCCGAGGAAATAAATGTGGGAGAAAATATGTTGGAAGGAAACGGCTTCAATATTAACGAAAGTATAAGGAAATATATTGTGGCATCAGAAGCTGAGGACTCTGGCAAAATAAATAATACAAAAAAGATAAAATGAAGTGAAGTTAGTGGGACCATATTCAGAGAGATTAAAGGATGATGAAACGGAATTAATCATAATGCAAGATTGCCAATTGTAACGTTATCGAAGGAAGTACTCTTGAAAAAATATAAATCGTTACATACAGAGAAGACGTCGAGACTATAGGACATGAAGACTCATTCAGTTGTTAAGAGGAAGTCAAGCTCTTCAGATCCCTTTCCTCTGAATGGAGGGTGTGCTTCTGAAGACTTTTTTCTTCAGGATTATCTCTTTAGAGAGGTATCTTAATAGACTCAAGTTCAATAAATAATTTTTTACTGGGCCTTCCTCAACTCCACTTTGTGAGTGAAGGAAGTGAGCTCCATATTAAACTTTATATCTATTAATTTAGTTTATTTTTGAAGTTTTATTTCTCCTTGGCCCTTCTATTCTGGGAAGGATTTTGGGATTCTGGATCTGGCATAATCTACCTATTTACATTATGCATACCTATGTATTGCTTGATTAAATCAATTGTATAACGTGTATTTCTATTCTACTCAATCATTTATAAGATTTTTTTTTACTTGAGATATAAGTTTAATTCTGCAAAATGTAATGGACTTACATACAAATTATCAAACTTGTTTTACAATCAACTTTATGATTACTTGTTTTGGTTAGTACAAGTACTTGGTTGGATCTATATATATATTATATATTGTACATAGCATATATGGCCCATTGGTATATACTAAATCATATATTTATATAAATCTGATATCCTTTAAAAATATCTAATATAATATCCATTTTGATATAATGAATATAAATATTACAGAATAACTAGTGAAAAAAAATTGAAATTATATTTTGTAGAAAAGGAAATTAAATGAAAAAAATCAATAAAAATTAAATTAAATCTTCAGTTGTTAAGAGGAAGTCAAGCTCTTTGGATCATTTTCCTCTGAATGGAGGGTGTGCTTCTGAAGACTTTTCTTCAGGA
>NW_027295427.1:0-673 GCF_016086655.4 Lepeophtheirus salmonis | reverse complement strand
GTAGAGGATGGCATGAATGCTCAGATATTTATGAGGGGACTATTTAATCTGAAACCACTATAACTGAGGTACAGGGAGACTTGGGATGTACAACTATTATTAGAATTTTTAAGGAAGCTTACTTTAGTAGCTTTGTCTTCTATTTGCAGAGTTTGTTCTATGAAAATCATGAAGAGTAACGTCAGGATAAATAGGGATAATTCAATTTTTATCCCTTTGATGGTTTTAGAAAAAAATTCTAGTATGAGACATCTCAGAGATGGCGTTACGATAGCTAAATTCGATGAAATGGAATTGTAATGATGGGTTTGATTTTCTCTAACTAACAATTAAGGGTGATAATTTTGGTAAGAATAGAAAAGCGTGCGAGGAGAAGAGAAGAAACACTTATGCCATCATTGAATAAATAATATACATCTTCTTCTATCAATGAAGAACGTTATCATTCCCGCCTTTATTATTCAATGTTAATATAATATTAGATGGTGATAGTCGATAGAGAACTGAATAAAATGCCTAAAATAACGTCGCCTTCTGTCTGGATTTCTGAAAATGGAGGCCCAGGAATTTTGAAAATACTTACCGGATGAGAAACAGATGGTTTGTCGGATTTGTCGATATAAATGTGCCTTTAGTCCCCTGTCTATTACAGGTGAATTACCTGTGAATTACA
>NW_027295426.1:0-427 GCF_016086655.4 Lepeophtheirus salmonis | reverse complement strand
CCTTTTCCCTATAAATTTTCACGAGAAATTTGGAGAATTTAACGTCCTTAAGCTGTTCTCCTCCCAAACATTCTTCAAATTGTCAGGATGACTAGTTGATTTTTAGTTGTTTTTTTATAACTATAACTTCATTAAAGTACAATGACGCATAATATATTATCACGGCTATATCATCTGCAAATCTTTTTATTTGATATTACCTTTTAGAAAACCGAATTGATTTATCGTAGGGACACTTTATTTTAAGGACTCAATATACCAAATGAATACCAATTACCAATATTCTACTCATTTTAATATGATATTAATAAGTGTGATGGCCTTTAAGTCATAGGAACACTGTAGTAAATCTTATCATCCTTTGGTAAAAAAAATTACAAGAGCATTACTCCAGATTATTGGTAGATAAGAAAAACTTAATTTATAA
>NW_027295425.1:0-409 GCF_016086655.4 Lepeophtheirus salmonis | reverse complement strand
CAAATAAGTACCATATATTTACGTATGAATGCCAATTATAATTAACCATAGGAAAATGCTAATTTAGGAAAATTGAAAGCAATTTTATCAAATGTTTAACATTATGATTTATTTCATTGCTAACTTGTCATGTTCCTTCTTCAAGATAATGAAGATTGAAGATATGTACCTACTAAGACTTGCCAATCCTCCTCTTCTTTCATTTACCAAATTCTCTTTTTTAATTCGTATTTAATATATGTTTCTCATTATTCCGTTATTACAATAATTCCTTTTTTGATTTTTTTTTTTTTTTTGGGTGCATTTTCGAATCAAAAGTCATACCTTAAAAAGCTTTAAGACACAGAGAATCGATCTTGTTTTATGAAAGAAAATAAACTTATTTGCAAAAACACAAACAAAAACAACG
>NW_027295424.1:0-988 GCF_016086655.4 Lepeophtheirus salmonis | reverse complement strand
AATTAGATTGACCATAAAAAAAAACTCTTTCATGTATGTCTGGGGCACCAAAGCCTTTTTTTTTGTCTAAAATGTCTAAGGAATCATAAAAAAAATTAATCAAACTTAAGTTCAGAACACTAATAGCTGATAAAAAGTAACAATATTTTATTTTCATAGAAGCAGAATATATGTCCGCTGTAAGTCATATAAATATCCTCTTAATCCCATATGTAAAGATCGACGAATTAACCCACAATTAATTATTAAAATCTATTATATATAACTTATGACCAACTCTTAATAGTACTGAGTCATTATAATCAAATTGCATATTTGTAGCGCGTCAACTTAAAAGGAAGCTAGAATAATTTTCTCAAAATTCAATGTGGCGTATATTTTCCAACATATTATAGTTCATTTTAATGAAAAAATGATTCTAAATAATTCTTTGGAGGCGTCGCAAATTCTACATAAAGTAGCCATAACTAAAGGCCATATTTATAGAATTAAAACATTTTATTTATAAGACAATATTGGGGTCAAAATAAGTCAAAAAGATAAAATGAAGGGTTTAAACTACAGTTAACACTTTCAGGTATTTCAATTCATCCCAAAAATTTGAATTCAATGCCTTTAATTGACCGTAATATCTCTTTGAAATATTGCCTGTCATTTGTATAATTATAAATGATTGAACTTTTGTATATATGATTCGTGTGTTTGTCATAAAAATAAATAGATGTATTTAACTAAACACCTTACATGCAGGCGACATTGAAAAATACATTGCAGCCAAGATTAATAGAAATACTATTAACTTTGATTGCAAACCAGTAACGTATATAATCAACTGAAATATCCACTCAATGTGAAGTACTTTCAATCCATACCAAAAATTACTGCCAAAAATAAAAACAAAGAGCGTGAGAATGTGTTTCATTGAGTACAAGATAAATAATAATTGCATGTACTTTTTAGATTAGTTAATTTACTTTTATATGAATAT
>NW_027295423.1:0-1798 GCF_016086655.4 Lepeophtheirus salmonis | reverse complement strand
AACGGAGTACGACCAACAAGAAACTGAAAACCAGAAATGGTGGAAAAGGACTTTACCTTTCCTTTACTTTCTCTCCTTTACAATGGTCAGGCATGATTTATTTTAATTAAATTAAATTCACTGCTCAATACTTTACTTGAAGCTGTTAGACACGATGAATATATTTCCAGTTGGTATTTAAAACAACCCATGTTGTAGTTAAATAATGCATTTTGAGATAATGAAATTACAACTTGTACTATTAGCTTATACCAGTTGCAACTTGTACATACATCTCAACTTGTACACAATATATATATAAATCGATCAAATATATGTTGTTATTCAATAAAACACGAAAAACCTGCAAAGCGTACAAATTGAGGCAACGAAAGTACATACATAAGGGAGACCATGAGAATTGCACAACATTTTTTTGTTTGTTTGTAACTTGATTGAGTATATAAATCCAATTTTGCAAATAAACATATTTTTGGTATGTTAGACTACACACTTTTCACCCGACCTGTTATATATCCACTATTTTTCTAATATAATATATTATTAGACAAATTATCATAGTTTTGTTTACAAATGTACGAATTATGTAGAAAATGCCAAAGGCGCTATTCAAGAAGAATAAAGTATATTTTTTATAATATAAAAATAATAGAAGCTATTTCCGATGTTTCAACAAAACAATGAAGTTTTGTGAATATTACTATGTATATTATAGTTTGAGGAAAAGTTATTTCGAATTGAAAGGATTTATTTGGTGGTCAGAAATTGACCGGTGATAATTAATTCAATACTATAAATGAGTTAAATATGAGGACTTATCCTCAAAAAATCCAAAAACAACAATGCTGATGTCACAAAAAAAACACTCTATAATTGTACACAGAGTTGTAAATGCTTTGCATTTTCAAGTGTGTAGCATTATTTTGATTGAAAACTATATAATTTCAATTATTAGTTATTTTGCCCTCAGTAGATTTTGTTATCATTATTTTTTCATTTTTGAGGAGAGAACATACAAATATAAAGTGGAGACTTTCAAGAAGTGTTTGTGCTCATGAATGACAAAGTGTAACATTGATGATTTGTTGGAGCGTTATAATTGTAAATCTGTGTTTGACTCGGTGTAGAATATAAGATTTACATATGAGTAATTAAAGGATATTTTTTAGCAAAAAACAGAATGAGATTTTTTTTTCTTTTCTGCATGCAACTAATCATTGTATACGGCAGGACAGCTAAACTGCTTTTTCCAAAACCATTTTCAGTTTGACAATATTAGCATTATTATTATTTATTTTCCGGTTGCTTTCTTTTTCAAACATAAAGTTCTTCTAACTTATCACTTTTTGTATTCACAGCATTATTGAGTTTACATATATCTCACAGGGAGTGGCGTGTGACCACAAAAAACTTTTATTTAGCGTCATAAATGGGATTCAAGTGAATTTTGTAGATTGAAATAGTTTTAATATTTTTTAATAAAACAGATAGTAATCTAATTAATTAATGTGTTCAATACATATAAGGGTTGTAAGAAAAAAAGTGACAAAAAATTGCAAAGAATTGCTAATGATTTAGGAATACCATTTAGAAATTATTATTTTTCAATATTGAATTGTAACATTCTTACAAATAAAACAGAAACACCTCTTCATATTTTCCTCCTTTTCATGAAAAATATCTATTGTAGCCTCAACCAAAAAAAAAATTTAAAAATAAGAATGCCACGGGTGAGGCTCGAACTCACGGCATAATTAAGAAATCCTTAATATAGTCCTTTCAGGGAAGTGTTTGGCCA